>NC_048899.1:20852118-20901027 GCF_011077185.1 Oxyura jamaicensis
TTTTTTTTTTTTTTTTTTTGAGAGGAAAGGGAGAGCCTAAAAGCCTAGATAATGGCATAGGGAGCTGCGTGCCAGGCCAGTTGTTACGTGATCTCCCCATTTAAAAGATGGTGGCTGTGTTTCGAGCTGTTGGTTTGTTTGGGTAAGAAAAAAATCACCTCTGCCAAACAACCCTGAGCACAGATTTTGTTACGTGAGAGCATCGAGCAGTACATGTCTCCTCAGGAACTCTGCAACGTAAACAAGGTGGATCCAAGTCTAAATGGTGCCTTCTCTAAACAGGCCCTCAACTGCAAGGGCAGTTTATTAGTAATGAGCACAGTTGCCCCTTGAGGAGCTTATTCCCAAAACCAATACGCAGTAGCCACCAAAAGCGTGAGGCCCGTTCCACATGGGAGGGGGGACAAACAACTTCATGGATAACACATGAGAACTTCCCCCTGGGAACCGTGCTGCTGCTGATGGGCTGGCTCCCTGCAGCTGCATGGCACCAGCTGCCGTGGGGATCCTGCAGGAGTTAATGCAGCTTGAAAAAGGCATTAACTCCCCACGTATCCATCAGCTGCAGAGAGCAGGATGCCACAGACTGTTTCCTCGTCAGCACTCCTCATGTCCCTACCTGAATACCCTAGTATGTACCTGCACTTGGAAGCCTGTCAAGGTCTCTGAAGCAAGCAGAAGCAGTAAAAAGCACAACTCTCTTCCCCTTCCCAGCTTCCCTTTGCCACTAGAATGGAAGAGCTGGCTTTGTTTCAGGGAAGTGCCAGTTCAAATAAGCCAGAAGCAAACCAGTTTCAGTGATTCGCAAAATTAAGACAAGGTCCCATATTTACATGTTAATATTCCTTTAGTCTCATGCTGGTTTATGGGTTAGCAGTTGTTACTATATCCTTAGGGATATAGTGCAGATGGGCCCAAACCAGCTAGCTGCTAGTTACAGGTTGTCATGCTTTGTGATAATTGCAGACAGGGCTGGCAGTACTGTCTATTAAAGAGACCTGACCAGTCCCATGTCCCTTTTTTTGACCCCTCTCCTATTCATTGCTTGATTACACCAAACTAAACACTTGGACTAAAAATTTCAGTTTTTGCTTCAGGACATTTTTTTTGAGGGAAACTTCAACTTAAATCACAATACTATTTCCAAGAAAAAGTTTCTCTTTTAAATTTTATAGCTGTCAACTTTCAAAGCACGAATATGAAGTTTTGCAGAATTTATTTTTGCAGAACAGGATTATGAATTTTGGATTTTTTGTTGGAGCAGTATCTCTGTAATGCTTATCCAGACCTGAAAACATTTGAAGAATTAGTTTGCATATATTTGAAATAACACCTTAGAGGTTTGAAGCTGTGAATTCCAGAGATGCTATCTCATCTGTTATTTCTCTGTCTCCACATGGGATTTTTCTGCAGCTGTGGGCTGTGCTGGCTTTGGACTCTTGACCTACAAGAAGGAATGCTTTAATCTTTGTGTTCTCAATGATCCTATACATTGGTTATTAAAAATACAAAGGGAAATACAGAAGGAAAATGGGGAGGTTGGGGAGAAAGGGAGATATATCTGGGATTGAAGACTGGAAGCAGAAAAAAACCTCCAGGAAAATCATATCTGGAAGAACTGTCTGCTGGGATAAAGAGACCGTCTAAAAATTAGCTGTAGTAGTCCTGGAGGCTGGTTAGAAAGAGACAAAAAGCTCAAAGATTTGTAGATTATTATGACCAAGAAAATCATGTAGATTGATCAGTCAGCTCACAGAAGTGAAGGAAAAGGAGGAATGGGAGGTGAGAGCCACTACAATGGGCCAAGCTGAGGCAGAACAAAGCAAAAAAAGCTTGCACTGAATGGGCAAGAGAGGGAATAAAGAGATGAGATAACTGGCCTAAGATTAATTGGAAGAATGGACAATAAAAGAAGATCTGAAAGTAAACTTACAGAGAACAATAAAGATAAAAAGTTTAGAACCCTGTAAAGTATATGTAAACATACACTGAGTAACTGCAAATTGTTCTTATGGGTATTGATATGCTGTCCCTAAAATTATATATAAAAACTCTGATAAAAGACTTATTGCAGGAAGAAGGACTGAGATGTTAGGATATGCTAGAATTGAGATTTGCCTTACTTTTGGTGTAGTTGTCAGTAGATACGATAAGTCAACATTCAATTAAATAGTTTATACATCTTATTTTATGCTGTACCCGATACAGACAAGCATCGTGGGAAGGGAAAAGAGGATGACCACATGGGCAAAAAGTACAGTCCTTTGCCTAAGGTCTGCTTGTTGCCCTGGAGAACTGCTTATTGCCCCTGCCTCTGTGACGACAAGTAGGACACCTCCTGTCCTACAGATGTCTGTAGACAGATGTCTCTGTCTACAGACATTTACATCTAAGCCAATCTGAACTGCCTTCATATTCACTGGAGAATAATGGGTCCTTTAAAAGGCAATTCTGGTGACCTGTTTTGGACATCTACCTTAAAATAAGGCAAGTAGTGCCCTGGAAGTCCCTGTTTCTCCTCTGACTGTAAAGGGAAAGAGATGAGATGAATTCTACTCAGTACTGCGATATAATGGCAGGCAATTCACTCAAAGCACTTTTCACAGGTGACTACAAATTGTATGTCTAATTTCCTCAATGTAAAGACAGCCTTTATTCAATGTCCCACAGCTTGACTTTGCCACTTATTAATGTTCTTTTAATTAGATTTTTAAAATATGGAGTATTTAGATTGAACCTTGTACTTTCACACCTCTTAATTAAATATCAGCCACTTGTTCCACACCTTTTAACATTATTCCCACTTTACATTTTGAGAAACAGAACCACTTATGATTTGGGAAACAGAATGACATACAAAAACATACATGGTTTGCCAACCGATGCACTATAACAAAGGCAGGGTGAGAACTGAATATTCCTGTTGTAGCACTTAGCATTTAAACTAATTACAATAATTGTAAGAGTTAGATTTATCACAGCTCTGCCAGCTGTCCAAAACTTCTCTACAGCTGAGTAAGTATGTATTTTAAATGAAGATGTCACCAGCGTGAGGCACGTAATGGTGGATGTACATTCAAAGTTTGGCAACCTAAAAGGAAAAAAGACACCAAACAGCATGAAATCAGATCCCATGATGAATAATATGGTTGGTGGCTTGTGCAGAACACAGCTGGGTGGTTATATTAGCATTTCCCAGACCGGTATATAGGAACCAATAGAAAAACTTGGAGCTATAGCCTCATTCCCCGCTGCCTCCCATGCAAAGGAAGAGAGCAGGCATCACCACTACTCCCTGGTGAGCTGACCAGCATGTTTGTTTCTCTGTGTAATGAAAAGCTCAGTCAGATATACAACATTAGGAAGCATTAAACAACTCTCTATTAAATTTAGTGGATTTTTTATTTTTTTATTTTTTTATCTGAAAGGAAACTGAGTGGTTAATTGGCCCACAATTAAATAGAAATGCCATTAAAAAAAAAAACTGAAACAGCTTGCCAGGACTAGTTTCTGCTTGCCTTTTGTATTGCCATGATAAGCAAACTGTCATATCAATGCATTAATTGAGAATATTATGAACACTATAAAAACATTTTTATGGATCAAGCTATCCTGGGGGACAAAGTGCATATGGCAGACGTGTGCAGGGAAGTAAGATGAGAAAGGTGATATCACTGTGCCATCAAGAAACATGAAGGGCCTGAGGGAGCTACACAGAGTCATAACTGTGGGATGAGAGATCATTATGGGTGTTTATGCTGACATTCTGCATAGGATGGCTTATGGCAGTCCCCTTATTTAACGTCAGCCTCAGCTAGAACATAACTTTTTAAAATGCCAAATTCATGAGAATCCCTTAGTAAGTTATCTGATAGCAAAGTATTGCAATAAAATGAACACCTTATTTCAAATCTGGATTCCAAACTTCTGATTTGTATCTGAAACAATACAAGGACACGTGTTTTAATATTGCTTCAGATTGCATGCTAAATTTCTTTTACATTTCATATTCACTGGAGAATTTGGCACGTTTTAATGCATTATGTAAAAAAAAAAAAAAAAAAAAAAACTACAAACTTAGATAACAATGTCTCGGAGTAGTGAAGTTAAACAAATTTCTGTGCCACTTCTGCTTTTAAATATAAGAATGTGCCAGGAATTGAAAGATGAATGGTTACAATGTGTATCTGCCCAAAACTAATCTATTTTTGCTCCTGAGTTTTTTCATATGATGGGGAAAACTCATTAAAAAAATAGGGATCCAATATCTGTAAAGTTCTGGTCACTGTCCATGAAAAAGCAGGTTCCGTTTCAAGGTATCTGAAAAAGGGGGGAGGGAAGGCTTCCCTTTATATTTTTTAAGAGTTATATAAGTATCACTTCATGAGGAAAAGAAGGACTGCACAGGATAATCTACAAAACTTGTTGGCTAAAATACAACTGCCCATTATAGCTAGGTAACCTGGAACTGAGAATTGTTCACTTCATTGGAGTTAAGACAATTTAATCCAGGATCATTTCTTAACTGTAAATTTTTCTTATCCACTTTGTATTTGTTGGTACATTTGAATAAAGCCAGGGAGCAGATGTTGAAAATCTCCTCAGGAGAGTTTTTCCTTTTCTACTATATTTAAGCCAGCAAAACTGGTTCTGATTACAGGCAATACAACAGTTCCCCAAAGAGTTCTCACATGTGCTCCTTCCTCACAGTATCACCTGCTGCCTGGAGGTGTACCACTGCCAAGAGATCTTCCCACTGGAGCCATGCACACACACTGCCCACCTCCATACAGGAAAATGAATACACATTTCAATGTTTGCTTTATAGTAGATTGTTGTTTTTCCTCATATGTACTGAATTTCCCTTCCTGATTTTTTTTCTTACGTTATTTTTCCCCTCCTACATTTGATTGCTTTTCCCCTATAAATCTCTTTTCTCCTCTTGTCCTCAGATTCCCAGGGGATATTTCCTTTCCTTATCACAGTTTCAGAGCTGTTCACCCATCTTCACAATATTTATACCAGCTCACTCGATTTCTGCATCATATCCATCGTCTTCTCACTAAGGACAGATTATTCTGAGAATGTGTGAATCCTTAAACTAATTTGGAAGCAAGGTCAATACCAAGAAAAGCAATATAATTCCTTTCCTAGCAGTGGAGAATGCTTGGTTCCCAGCCTCTGCCACTCTATAGAGCCAGATACCAGCATGAGCAATAGCACCTAAGTGTCCTATATAATAATTAGAGATCATTATTTTCATACCCTTAGGCTTACTTTTTTTTTTTTTTTTTTTTCTCTCCACTGAAGGTGGAGCGTGGAGTGGAGTAACATCCCCTCTGTATGAAGGCTAACCTGCCTTCAGCTGGGCTTAGACAGAAGGCCAAAGCTTTGTTTCAGATCAATGATCATTCAATTTGTAAAAACTAAAGCTGGCAAAAGTACAAATATATTTTTACAGTCACAAGTGTTGTAAAAGCTTGTGGAGTTCTTTTACCGTTAACTCTAACAAACAATCCAGTGTTGTAAAAACAAAATAATTTGAAAAAATAATTCTTGAAAATGTTCTGTGACTGTTGCATATGTTTATCCTACAAAAATACAAAAGCAAACTTGTTGCAAGATAGAAAAGGTTACTCTATTGAAAAGTGACTCTCATAATTGTGGCCCAGTAACACTTAGAGTCTATTGATCCTAATCAAATTGATTTCCTTAATAACTCTAAAGTTTCCATCTTACCATTGCTACTGACAGTAAAACTGGGTTCTTTCTATTTTGTCACTATTAGAAATTCCACAAGCCAAGTCATAGTAAATTGGCAGCTCATCCTGCATCCCAGTATTTTCAGAGTACGTTCTCATTGCTTCATTAGAATAATTTTTCAGTAGTAGTATTTTGGTACCAAGGAGGCTGTCTACCATCAGCACTTCCGTGGTACTGGCTATTCTACAATATAGAAACCTGTCCCTGCACCACAGTCTAACCTGTGTGAATGCACTTGCCAATAGGATGTCTGCAGGCATCACCGATTTCTCAATCTGGAAACAATCATGCAGTGTTTGTCCCATGTCTGCTTTCAGGTTAACACATCTACAGATGGAAGATTTTTTTATTCTGCCTGTACCAGTACTTATCTTTTAGTTTCCATGGTTTCATTATTGACACTCAGTAAATAGAAAACATATGGAGCTCACATACTCTACAGATACACCTGTTATGCTCTTATAATCTTGTGTGCCACAGTCCTGGTTAGAACAACCTCTCCAGAGAGATCCAGTGAGGAAAACTGATCTAACAAAGCTTTCCTTGTGGCCCAAGAAGTAGGATCTTCCACTGTTTTGCACTAGCTACAAATATTTATAACTAACCAGCATCAAATGAGTATACAGCCCTCCTAAACAATTATTTCATTAGAGACAGTCTAAATTATAAATGGCCTGGGCAGAGTTCTCATTTCATAATAGTTGTGGCTGTAGGGAAATTTGCCATAATTTTCCCTGTAAGCACAATGTGTTTAGATATTTAGGTGCCTTTTCAGCCTTCTTTTTGTTGGCACCTGTTTACAGAACTCATTTTCCAAGAGAAAATTCAGACCACAGTGCCTATGGAAAGCACTGTTAACACTTCTTTCTGACTTTGTTCTATCTATATGCAGTTCATAATGTATTAAACTCTAGCCATTGTTTTTCTCAAGATCAAAGATTGTCAAATTTGTCTGCATGTGTCTGGTACCATTTTGTATACATATGTGGAATCTGGCTCCTAATATATCTGTGATCCTACCAAGAAAAATGAGTGAATCTAGAACACAGTGTATTGCTTTAGAGAACTTGACTCATTTCAAAATGAGTCATTTACATTTATCATCAAACAGAGCCACATTGGGGTCAAAGTCTGCAAAAGATTTTGCAGTTACACTGAGGAGAGTGAGAAATGGTGAGGATGGGATCGAAAAAAAAGTACATATTAGTAACACCCATTTAAACATGAAGTTTCTGCTCCTCTCTAAAAGCCTGTTGATAATAATTTAAATAACGAAAATTTGCACTGATATCTAAGGAATGACAACAGTAGGTATGGAAATATTGTATCTTTAATTTATTTAGCTCAGCGCCAGCTGAATGAAAGCTATGATATGATAATCTAGGAGGGCAATAAATAATCAAAATAATCAAGCGTGTTCGTACAGTTCCATAAACCACATACGCTACATTTGAAACCAAAGGATTAAACTGAGAACTGGTTCATGTATGTCTAAACCTAATGCAGTACTTTTTACTGCAGGATTGAAGGATATCCAATTTTATTTTGGCTGGAATGGGCCATTTGACATCTTCTAAATATATTCAAGCATATATATATATATGTGTATGAATATAATATATATGCAATATATTCCTTACAACTCCATTTAAGACCAGACAAGCAGCATCATATGGCATAAAAAGTAGGCATCTCCAGTCATATGCCAGGTCCATGGTAGATCTTGCTGTACATACAAAACCTATACATCCATCATCCTAAAATGTGTGCCTGCTAACATTATATGTCATCTGTTTGGGCAAGTAAAGTTGCTGCACGCTACAAGGAGCAATTGTTATATTATTGAACATTATCCTGTTTCTTGGTGGGGAAAGTCTGCATTTACACTAGATAACGGGAAGGAGCTGTGTGGATCTCCAAAGAGACAAAGGAGAATTTGCCAGCATTAGCAGGTCAAAAGAACAATTTATCTGGCCAATACCAGATTCTGCCCATGTTTAAAGGAAGCTGAGCTAAGTATTAAGAAGCAACCCTTCATACAGGCTTACAGAAGTGTTATTGGTGATTTTTTTAAAACTTATATATATACACACACACAGACACACACTATGAACTGAGCTGACAGAGGCGTGATTGCTTAGTATTTTTTTTCAGTCATGAGAATGTCTTTCCAATGCCTTTAGTTTTGCCAAACCTTAATTGTTCAGATTGAGTTTGTTTATGCTGTAGGCTTTGGCCTAATTTCTTTCTTTAATGACACTATAAATGGTGAAAGATTGCTTTCAATGAAGTTAGAAAAGCTAAGCTTGACAATGCAGATATGTGACCTCATGATCTTTCTTATTTCAACTCTAACACTTAAAACAACAAAAACTGCACCATTTAATAGAAAAATTACATTTTTTTAGCTTATTTGTTTGAAAGTTTGATAGTATGGTTTTACTGATCTACAAGTTTAAAAAACAAAAGGCAAGAACAATGAATCTATGGTGTTTTTCCATTTGTTTCTTTGTTTTAAATAGGAATATTAGAAAGTATTTTCATGATTATTTGTAAGTATGTCTGGTAATACTGCAGCCCGCAATATTTTTTGAGCTATTTTGCTGAGAATTTTTGCTACAGTCTCTTTAATTTTATCAGGTAGGTTCAGGGAGTATAAAAGTTTGCATGTTGTTGCTCCTGTTCAAATTTATTGAAATCTGGCCATTCAGAACTTCTCTAAAATAATTTATAGACACGCTCTGAAAAAGCTTCTTAGCGGCTTGAAATAAATACTTACAGAGCTTCTGTGTGTTGACCGTGTTTCTGCCTACCATTAGCATCCCCTTCAGTGCAATTGGTAATCTCATAGCTGCTGAGACATCAAATGATGAAACTATGAGCAGAAGCAAAGCCCTTCTGCTGGGACCACACCAGTAAACAGCAGGAAGAGGAAGCATCCTAACTTAAAAAGGAGTGGAGAAAAAGGAACAATAATAGGTTCAGTAGCAGAAATAAAAGAGGTAAAGTTGCAAGCTGGGAAACAATAGGAATTTGAACTGAATAATATGAATATAGTTATATAACGTTTCTTTAAATCATCCTCTTTCAGTATTTTGTTCCCAAACCTTTACTGCATATCTTCCCAAAAGTGCACTGATTACAGAATTATGAATTTCTTCCTTAGCTTTTGTTATGATTATTATCTTTATGGTATTTAGTGATTCTCAGCACAGCACCACTTGCCTCCCCTACATTAACACCTTTTTGAAACCAGGTACATTATTGTCTTTGCAAGACAAACAACAGAAGAGCTGGAGATTAAGGCAACCATTGACAGAAGTGTTTTTTAAGCCAGCATTCCTCAGGCTGGAAGGTGTCAGTGAGAGGAGAGGAGGTACAAGAAACAGATTCTTTCGAGTGGCTTCAGGAAGCCTCTAGAAAGGAAGCCTGCAGGCTCCCTGATACCTTCTCAGCAAGCTGGGGCTGAGGGCAGAGGGAGTGGGACCGGTAGGCTCTGGTGGATGGAAGGCTGTCCCCATGCCAGGGAACACAGGACCAGGGTCTGCCACTGCAAATGCCAGGAAGGAGGCAAAGTCCTCTGGAGAAGTTGGTGCAAGTGTGTGGCTGGCCTTAAAACAACGGAGCAACACAATAAAAAAGCTTGCTAGTGATTTTCAGGTTTCAGCTGAGAGCTGCATGCATAAGAAGGTGTTACGGTTGCAATGTCTAGCATGATTCAAGCTATACCGGATTCCATGTCCTCTCTGTCCCTTTAGGAGGGGGAGCTGAGGGGCTCCTCAGGGGTGGAGCAGAGCAGTAGGTAACTGACCTGTCAGATCCACTAATCAAGGCCTGCAATGAATGAATTGAGCAAGCAGAACTGGCAGCGTCACTGCTTGCTGTGGCTACAGCGTGGGTCTGCTGGGCTGGGGAGATCTGCTGCTACAAGGTGCAGAGATTACAGGAATTTGAATAGAAACAAACAAATGTAAGATGTCTTGTTATTTAAATTCCCTGCAGAGGGTAGAGAAGGCCAACTTTTTCTCAGGGTCAGCTTTCTCTTGAACTCCTCATTTGAAACACCTGACTTGAGCCATGACTACTGAAAGGTAACTGGTTCGTGCTTTGCTATGACACGTCCATCTCTGTGTTCGTGTTTGCCAAAGACTGATGTTTGTGTTTGCCGTACTCATAATCTGTAAGAATTCAGCTTCAATATTTTCCTCCAAGGCTTGTAACAACTCACTGTATTTTTAATTTTGTATGTAAATCTATGGCTTATCTTTGAAGCTACATGCTAGATTGGCCTACTAACTGAATTTATGAACTCTGCAAGATTTCTGTCAAAGTTATTCAATTCCTGAACATTGGTATAATCTAAAAAAAAAAAAAAAAAAATCAACAGAACAGATCCAGGTACTTATCCACTTGCCTAATACTAAGAATGTGAGAGTCATCCCATTGACATTCCTGTTTGCTGTTGAATTGGGGCCTATAGACATAAGAGAGCATTATTTATTTAATGTATTTGTTGCTGGAGGAAATTGCAGATCATTTGGGTGTGATTATTCATCTTTTCTCCAGACCTTTTCAGGAATGGATGATCATTTATGATCTAATGAAGATATCTACAGCCAATACAATGGCTGAGCCATAGCCATCTATACATAATGTAAACATTGCTCACAAAAATGTAACTAAGCAGGCAACAGGCATAGATTGTAAGAATTCGTGAACCTTTTAATATTCCACGTATATTTAAAAGATCATCTAAAGCCAAGGCAGCATCTAACATTAAGATCCCAATAGGCAAATTTCTGTTGCTTCACCAATCACTAAAATACATGTATCTTTACACAAGTAAATGAAAATTTCCTACTTACCTCCAAATAATAGAAAGCAAAATGCAATTTATTTAATCACACATTCTTTTTTTTTCCCACATATGGTCGACCAAGCCCTTTTTTTGATCTGCAGCTATGTAGATAAATGCATTTCTATGTTTTTTTTTTTTTTTTTTTTTTTTTTTTTTTTCCCTGAATAAATAAGTTATTGCTACAAATAAGTGAATTTAAGAAAAGAAAAAAAGAAAAAAAAACACAAGGCTTGAAAGAAAAGTAAGGGGGTACTGCATAAGCTTCCCACCTCCTGAGTCATTCTGCTGTCTCTCCCAGTGTGTATTATGTATCTAAAAAATAATGGAAGAAAAATATTTCTTATGCAATATGGAATGAAGTTTTTGCAGTAACAATTCATTCCTATATAGAAAGGATTTCACAAAACACATATATGTCTCATATGATACTTGCAGCAGTGCAAAACCATGTTTAGTCACAGACAAATCCTCCATTCTGTCTTCCATCCGGGAGAGGCTGTTTTAGGAGACGAGGGAGGGGAGAATCCCATAAATCTCCTATACCTCACAAAATCAAAATGTTGAATTTAGGAAGTAAAGAAAGCCTCTGCCTGAAAATGGTATAAAGAAGCAACAGTAAATTTCTGCATTAAAACAGGGAGGGTAATTTTAAAACTGGGCAATCCCAGGGATATATTAATAGGCTTTAGAATGCCACTCCAATTTGTATCCTGGATACAGCATGAATATAACCTCCAGTAGAAAATGAAAACACTTGTAGGTAATCACATCAAAACAACAACAACTGACCACAGTTAGAGTGAAAAATAAAAATTCAGCAGTAATTGTAATTCTAAATATACAATCTTAATAAAATGTAGAACCAGAGAACTCCAAAGAACATTTTTTTTTTTTTTTTTTTTTGGTGTGCTAAGACCCAATTAAATACTATGAAAAAATACAGGCAGTTGAAAAGATGGCTCTTTTGCCTCTCCTCTTGCTGGATTAATATTAATCGAAAACTAGGTGTGGCACCACAAGAAAAGACTCTTGGTACAAAATGACTGGAATTTATTGCCTAGGCATTTTCATCAAATATCATGTTGTCTTACCTGATAAAAAGAGGATTACAAATCATGGCATAAGAAATATCCATACACTTGTAGATGATAAGGTTCCTTATACTGCAGGTTCAGGTTTCTTGGCAAAGAAGCTTGTAAACTCTTAATTTCACTGAAATGAAAAAGGAAAGAAATGAAGAAAGGACCTCCCCATCAAAACAACAAAGGAGCCTCTGCAGTATTCTGTAGTCTCATCTCTTGCTTCCTGTTCTGAGATTCACTATATGAATCCCAGCATCGATCAGAAAATTGGTTGTGGGGAAAAAAAAGGGGGAGGGGGAGACGAGGGGGAGGAAAAAATGAGGCAGCATGTTACGTGCTGGCTCCACCTACTGGCAAGGAAATGAGCTCAGCTGGATTTTCAACACCCTATCAAAACAAGTGTATTTTAGTTTTAAAGTACATATTAGCCCTTGATTATACAGCTGTAAAATAAAGTAACTAGGTTAGAACTAATGAATGTTTGCATACTTTTTAAAAATAGTTTGAGATTTAGACTGGGCATTTATTTTTATTTTATTTTTATTTTTTTAATGTTACTGGAGTATGTATTTGGATACATCTGTATACAACTAGTTCCAGAGAAGTCAAGATTCTGAGAAGTATCTTTATTTTACTTTGTGTTAATGCATAATAGAAAGTCATTCTTTGATCAGAACCTCTGCAAAGTAGTAGCAAATGAGACTCACTGCTTTTTACTTCTCTTTGTTTATTGATTCTTCAAAATAGAAATTATATTTATATCTTTATTGAAAGCCAGAGAAGAAAATTTGTTATGTAGTACAAAATGAATGGATGCTTGTATTTGGCCAGGAATAATACATTATTGCTCAATAAAGAGTTATTATGGCAATCTGTCTTAGCAATTTTGGTGTAAGGCTCTCTTCTCTATTTCATAGCATCCTGAAACTGCTCTGTAGTACTCTGGATATTATCAGTTACAAAAATCTAGTGTGTAAATTGTCTGCCCCACCGCAGTTGTTTCTAGCCATGTTCCCCATGACAGCAATGTTGGATATGCTATTACTAAAGGATGCTGTATGATGGGATGCTATAGCAATGAATCTATCTACTCTTGTAGCAATACAAATAAACAAACTGTCAAATTGTCTACAATATAAAATTATTGTATTATCCTATTTTCTCAATATTGCCTTCAAAGTTTTCCATCATTTTCACCTGCTCTATCACATCAAATGGTTACCAGCATGCAGAGCTGACTCAATGGTTCTCAGCTTTGGAGGAAATTTTTATCTCATCAAAACATTAACTCTGGGGGGAGAAAAGACTGCAAGAAGAGTTACATAAGTTATATCACGGAGTCTAATTAAAAATTCCATGTTTTCCATTCTTATCACAAAAGCTGTTAACGTTGACAAAGGGAAGCTGCTAGAGAGACCATCCCTTTCAGTAGCAACTTGTATCAGCACAGACCATTCATCAAAAAACCTTTGGAGTCATCAAAAACCCTTGGAGTGTCAGTTCTTCAGGAAAGAGGTCTATTCCTATGCTTGTTCAATCTCTACAACAGGATTCAGGGCCATCACAGAATCCAAAGTACTAAAATAGTTCATGTAAAGATAATAATAATATGTCAAAACACGCATTGTGTGAGAATGGACTGGGAGTTTGTCACAAACAATACACTCTCTTTTGACCTTGTGTTAAAGCAATTAGCTTTAAAGTAGTATTTCATATAAAAATAATATAGCTTAAAAAAAATCTAGGATTTCACTGAAAAGTACTGATAGCTTTTTATTTTATAGTTGCATTTAAACGAGTGGAGGCGCGAGTGCTGTCCGTGGTGCTGACCTGCAGCTTTGCATTCAAAGAAGACGGCACATCAGAATGTCCAGAGCCCCAAAAGTATGCAATGTTAAATACTTTTGAATATACTTTGACAACTTTCTATAAATATGGAAATGCACCATGAATAAATATAGGCCTACTGTAGGCCTAAATTGGTCAAGTTGATGTTCTAAAGCCTACTTTCAAGTATTAATTTAAAATATTAATCAAATGGCATAAACTAGTTTTTTTTTAATGATTTCTAAAAAAAAAAAAAGATAATTTGAGTTATTAAAATCTAAATTATGTTTTTTAAATTATATAAAGGAGAAATGTTTGGAGATTGTATGAATCTTTATTACTTATAATTCTTAGCTGTAGAGTAACCATTTAGTAAAAGGATTTCTGGGAAGAAAAATGCATTTCAGAACAATTATAAACACTACTTTCTCTCTAGGAGACTCGTTGAAACTTTTATTCTTTATTATTATTATTATGCAATTATTATCCTTCTACAGGCTATCCCTCTCTCACTTTTTTTTTAATCTGTAGATATATCACAATTGCATCTTAATGGTAAAGGTCATTGACAAATCTGGTTTTGCTATTCTGTATTGTCTGTGAAGAGCACAATAAAAATGAGATATAAAAATCTCACATATACCACAATAAAATATATGACAGTATATCAAGACAATAAAAAAGTAATTTCTGAAATTCACAAAAAAATTTAAAGCTTACATTAGTGTGTAACAACTGCAGTTGTCAGTGGCATAAACTTGCCTAATTTCAAGTGTCTGAGAAAATAAACAGTTTTTCTATGAAAAATTCAGAAAAGCACTGTGAAAATCAACAATTTACAGTAACTCTCAAAACTGATTCTAAATCTATGAACACTCTCCAACAACACATACAAGCATGGTTTACTAATGGTTTAATTTATCATATTAGTAGTAATTATATATGAATTAAAACAAATATCTATTGAACAAGTCTCATTTTCTGACATTTTTATTTAAGTGTCTTAAAACTAGGATAGCTAGAAGAATCTTTCTGCTTATACAACCATGCTGATAGAGCTAGTTTCTACCAGAAATTTCTCTTTGCCTCTCAGAGCATGGCTAACAGTCATCTGCATTAAAAAATAATAATAATAAAAATTCTATTAAGTCATGCAAAAACATTTACCCAGAAGAGATGGAGCAAAAGGTCAAACTGCAGTTTCCACAGCACATAGGATGTTAAGCCTACCAATGCCAGTAGCTGTTCTGGCCAACAGACACTTATCTATGCCTGTTCTTTAGGTGCTTCAAATAACTATTTCACTTATTTAGAACACTTCTTTTTCTTCTTTTTTATTATTATTATTATTTTTTATTCATACATCTCTTAAATTCTTAAACTCTAGACCTATTTCGTAAGCTGCTAAGGCAGAAGACAGGTCTGCAGACTGAGCAGGTTCATGGTTTCTTGATATGTCATCTTCTCAAAAGACATAATTAACCTCGATCAAAAGTTATTTGCCTTTGTTATTTAGTTCCGATTAAGTCATAAAGTCTGTCATTTTTGACTTTAAAGTTTGAGAATCACCGTTGCAAATGACTCATTGAAGTGAATCTGAAAATTAGGATGATTCTAAGTATGAAGCAGATTTTTTTTCACTGTTCCAGAGTTACTTTAACAGAAATTACCCTGGTGATTACCAAATAACAGTGGTTTTAATTTTATTACATTTCTTTCATATATAAAATAATTGCATCTGAGGTATATCAGTGCAGGGTGCCATTTTACTTCCACCTAAGAAGAAATTAAGACTAACTTTGGAATTTAAAAGATTTCTGATTATTTTCTTTGTAATGTAATCTGTTTAGTCTTGGCAATTACTTCTGAAAAAGGGAATATTTTAAATTAGGTTCATAATATTTTCAAAATGTAAAGCCAGTCTCTTCTAGTCTGCCTGGGGCAAACACTCAAGTCACATTTAATGGCCAATTGTGAAGACAGATTTGAAAAAGAGTGTGTACAGCAGTATTCAAAAGTATGTATCAATTCCATCTTTGCTTCAAGACATTAGTAATGCCTATAGTCATAGCCATCAGGGCATTAACTTGTGTTTACTTCACAATTCAGTGTACCAAATAGTTTGTATGTACTGTATCTTTATCATTCTTGGCTGAACACAGATCAAGGTAAACTTATTTTTCTTTAACATATTAGAGTCAATTGTTGGCAATTTTTTATCATCTCTTTCAGTGTAGTATGTTTTCATGGTTTAATTATAAAGGTACTATTTTCAGTACAGGTAACTACTAGGCATACTGTAAGACACAGAGAATCTAATGCAAAATCAACTTGGCAAGCATATGTTATTAAACAGAATAATTCTTCTAGGCATTGCAGCTTTAAAAGACTAGCAAATAAATAAATCATAACTTGAGGTTTACTTAACATAACCTCCCCTCTCTCCAAGTGATGATTACCTTTCATCTGACCAATTAAACCACATGACTCAGTAGCAATAAATGGAATGAAAACAGATGAATGCAATCTCTCTGTTTATAGGTGTCCTGGGAGAGCATTATTAGATTTTGCTACTAGCTCTGAGAGCACTACTGCACTTGTTGCTGAGGTATCATTTAATTCATTTGTCCATCTCTTAAAATCTGTCTATCTGAAATTTGCTTGCATTTTGTCTTTTTTTTAAAAAAAAAAAATATTATTATTTTTCTTGTCATATGTATTTCATATATATTTATATGAAATTCTTATGAACATTCTCTGTCCTGTGAATATATAGTGCCTAAATAATAATTTCCCAGGCCTGGCTAGTCTCTTTGGACAATACACAGAATATTAAAATACTTCTTCAGTCTTGTTCTCTCTATCACGGCAGGCTAACAAAATTAATTTATCCTATAGCCTCATCTAAAGCCAGGAATTATTAACCCCATTCCATAGATGAGGAAGTGAGATACAAACATACTTTATTTTCTGGAAGTTATACAAGAAGCTTGCAAGCATTAGATACTGAAACCTTATTATCTGAGTCAGCACCTTCTCCCTGTTCTCTTTCTTATTACTCACATAAATAGCAGGTGTTTTTCAGAGTCTTTCTGAGCTGACGGCCTGTATATCTGTAAGTCCTACAGGTATATTATATATAAATAATAATAAAAAAGTTTTTATTTTATTTTATTTTTATTTATGAATTTATTACCTTCTGCGACTCTCCTGTGCTTTGCCAAGGTAATCAGATAATATAGCTGTGATTGTTGTGTACATTGTGTTCAGCTAACAAAAATTTTGTTATTATGATCATAGTTCATCTGAATGACAGGAAAAGATATAACAAGAGGTCAATATTTTTGAAGCACTTAGGCACTTCTGAAAGGTGGTTGTGGTGGTTATTCTAGGTTAAGTTTATTTTTTGAGACTTATTTTTAATTATTTTTTACAAAAACAAAAGAATTATTGGGACTGCATTGATTGAGGCCATTTGGGTATGGCCTTGTATTTTTTTTTTTTTCTACAAGAACAGAAGGGCTCTAACTATTATATAGTATCATTAATGTTGATATAATTTTGTATTATTATTAAAAGCTATAACCATTAATAGTGCAGATTGCTGATCACATACCTTTACTATGACATTATTTGGAATATCTTAAAGCAAATAATTTTTCAAGTAGTACCCTCTGTGACCTGTTAAAATATTCAACTAGTTGAAGGCTTACATCCATTTAAGTCCTTAAATGAAGTCCTTTCATGGCACGGGGGTTAAGGAACTAGATAATCTTCAAAGTCCTTTCCAACACAAACCATTCTATGATTCCATATTGATAAGTGATTCTATACAGCCAATATGAAATGTTATTACTGGTGATACAGAGAGGATATAGACTTGAGATATATCCTCAACCTCCTCTTTACCCCAAGATCTGTAGATCTGTTTTATAGTATTCAACTGGATCGCCACATTTTGTATTTCCTTTCCCAGTTTTGAAATTCCAAATATGCAATCTACGTTGTCTTGAATAAAAAGAAATAGTAGAAACTCCTTTGTAAGTCTATCACTATCATCCTTAAATATTAGACCAGATTCTTCCACTGTAGTTAAGTGTATTACCTTCCCTAAATTTTACTTACCACCCTCAGCAGGAGTCAAATAAATACATAGATTCTCAAATAAAAGTTCAGATTATTGGCTGTAACGCTACTATCAGGTCCATGGCATGGAAATATGCCTTAGTAAATCTGATACAAAATTCATTAAAACCAGTCTCTTTGATTCT
Source organism: Oxyura jamaicensis (assembly GCF_011077185.1). Classification (NCBI taxonomy): domain Eukaryota; kingdom Metazoa; phylum Chordata; class Aves; order Anseriformes; family Anatidae; genus Oxyura; species Oxyura jamaicensis. The sequence continues at coordinate 20,869,920 of NC_048899.1, forward strand.
CCATTCCAGAGGAAAAAAAAAAAAAAAAAGGGAAAAAAAAAAAGAAACGGAAGGTAGAAAAATACATTTACTCAATTAGACAGTGTTTAACTTAAATTCAGATTGATCACAGTTGGCCATATACTGCAATTTTGTTCACTTTCAAACACAGGTAAGTAGTCAAAGGAATAGATAAAGCATATACATGTGTCTTTTAGTACATTTTAATTTGACAAATTATGAGTAGTGTGATATATAGTGTTTATAAAAGTGCCTGAGAATTACAAATGAAAACTATTGTCCAAAAATAATAGTATTAATAAGACAAAATATTTAATGTTAAAACAACGATGACTGCATTGCTAAGTTACATGTGATCTATATAGTGCTTGGCCCTATATGAGATCTCATGAGGGGTCACAGGGGCTGTATTGATTCATGTTTAGTACTTCAAAGTTATTTCTCTCTTTGCAGTTAAGATATTTCAACATTTCTATTTCAGCTGTTTAGTTAAAAGTGACTGAAGAGCTTCAAATTTATTCACTCATTACTGAGAGTATAACTGCACCTGGGGCAGGATTCCCAAACAAACGAATTATTTAAAATGTCATGGCTTTTCAAGTTATATTTTTAAATGAAATTTCTGAAATGAACTTTCAGTGATGATTCATTAACATTGTACTAATAATTTAAACTGAAACAAGTGCCAGGCTGGCACTGTTATAAATTAGTTTTGTCAAAGTAGTCTATTTGTTGTTGTCTTTCAAATGACCACTTTTCTTTCTCAGATCTGGCAGTATAGTTTAGACTGTTCTGCTGTTGAGTGGGATCTAGTGAGGGAAAGGAAAGGAGGAAGATTTTGTATGCATAGTATGCATACATTTGATACATGTAGTAAGCGTGTCATGTATGCATTTATATAGGTTTGCAGTGGAAAAGCATTTTTTAAAATGAAATATTCATGTTTAAAAAATCGTTTTATTTGTTTTTGTTTGTTTGTTTGTTCTTGTTCGTGGTGGTGCTCCAAATAGATAGTTTGATGTACTTATACTATAAATATATATTTATGCATATGTCATAGTTATTTATTTCTGCCCTGTTGTTCCACTGTTCCACTGATTTAAAAAAGTGTTAAGGAATTCTTCAGAACATGATTTAAATTCTGTCAAAGACCAATCACTTTCAATGAATTTGAATCAGGTAATATGCAAGCAGTCCACTACGTTGGGTCAATAATAATATGAGTCATATACAAGCTGTATTCACAAAAGAATACTTATCATGACTTTGTGTGGCCTCATCATTTCTACAAACAAATCTTTTCTTTTCTGGATTTTATTTTAGTCATGAGGATTGATCACTGAATATTTTTTTAAGGCAGTGACACAGCATGTCTCTAAGAGCAGATCTACACCTAAGAGAAGGTCATCTTGGTACAGAAGAATACATTATACATAGTCACAGAAGAATACATTTAGATAATCATCACAGAAGATTGCTATCAATATAAGGGCACTACCACCAAAAACAAACAAACAAACAAAAATCAGGACTGTGGGTTCTTTGGTTATACAATGTTAGTCTAACCATCTTTTGGAGAACTAGCCCACCAATATTAGTTATTCTAAGGATACGCTGTTATTAAACTTACTAGAGAAATCAAATATCTGAATCAGACCAGGATCAAAACTACTTTTTAATACATCTTTTTCTGTTGCTGCCAGAATTAAGGACTGTTTCCTACTTTTAATAAGGTTTAAATAGTTTATTATGTATGTTAAAATTGATAATATTACAGATAAAGGACAACAGTTGCAGGCAGTTGTTACTGGAACTGCTGCTTTGTGCAGTTGTGCTTCTGTTGCAGCCATCATGCTGGCTGCCCTGGAGTCACCTTTTTCTAAACATGTATGTGACCACTGGGACAGAGAACTGAGCCACCTCTATCCACAGCTGAAGAAAATACAGGGGCTACCAGACAGCAAAGTAATAATTGTCTCTTATGCTCTTTTTCCTTGTTTTGTGGAATAGCATTTGTTCGTTAAATCCCACATGACTGAACAAAGCTGGTAGCTTGTTATTAAATTAGTTAGGAACAGTAGTGATCTCTAACCCAAGGCTATTAGTCAATATATTGCACACACTTCCTGACACTGCTTAGTGTTTCTGCATCTTGCTTTCCACAGACACAATATTCTTCAAATTGACATACAGGACAAAGGACAACGTTGCCTGAAGCACAATATTCACTCAACACTGTTGCCCATGGTCCAGGAGATGTTGGAGCCACTGCCCTAATAATTCTTTCCAGGATGGCCAGAGGAGTCCTAGAAAATAAAATATAAATTTGTGCACTCCCAGGAATCACATGTAAGGGGAAGACTTTGAGATTTTACATATTTTCATACATAAAAAAGTAAAATGATGCCAAAGATGAATAGTAGTATATAGTGAATAGGGCAGTATCAAGATAATCATCAAGTTCAGCATACACCAGTTAGGGTAACAGTGTCTGTGATGTCTTACTTATGCAGTCCTCTCTTTTCATGGATTTTTAGAAGAAACCATGATTTACAGCTAAAAGCTCTGATAAATGCATACAAACAACTGGTTTTAAATTTAATTATTAAATTTTTAAGAAAAAGTATTTAAAAGGGTTGTTCAATAATCAGTGTGGCTTTGTTGGTCTGTTTTGCTTCTTGGCTAGAGGAACTTACTACACAGGAGCTGTTTCAAGTACAGGTCAGGATAAACAGGGATAAAGATGCTTTATAAGCTGACGCTTTGTACGTATTCGTTATCTTTACCAGTAGGTGGAGCTGCCATGTTAGGTGCTGCATTTTTTTTTCATTTCTTCTCTCCCTCCATTCCCCCACCCTTCACCCCCCTCTTCCTAATAAGCTGTTTTCTGATATATGTTGGGTACCATAGAGTGAGACTGAGAACAGGAAGCGGAGGCAGAATCAGAGAGGATTCTGGAAAGGTCTCTGTGTTTTCTTTTCCACTGAGAATACAGAAATTATAATTAATTAGTAAAGCTTTGTGGACGGAAATCTGGACAATTTCAGGAGGAGATATATATTATCATATTATTTTTGGATGCTGGGCTTTGCATTGATTTGTCATTCTCTTTCAATCAGGTAAGCTGGCAAAACATTTAATCGTACCCATAATAAATGTTATCAATATGATCTCCACATTTCGGAATCAGATTGTACTCTCTGGTTTGCTGTTAAGGCAGAGCCAAAGATGGAATGGGGAATTCAAAGCCATTTTGGACTGAGTGATTGTGATGATGGTGTGATTTTTTCATTTTAACCTAGTTAAATCTGATATCTGGCCTCTTACTCTTAATGTGATGTTCTGATGCAGTAGTCTTACTTGCAAAATCAGATTTCTTATAATCAATGTGCACTATATTAATTCCTAGCATTTTATAGAAATGACCTTGTTACCTAAGAAGAAAAATGTGGTGATATCCAGGCTTAGGAATAGCAAATCTTGTAAGATTCTGAGCATCTCAGATTCTGATGATCCAGGAATAAAATCTATGTATTTGCTAATGCCATTTTCAATATTTATATGTTATTTGAATAAATTCCCCTATTTTTTTAAAAGATGTATAAAAGAAATATTTCTTTTCTGTGCCTTTTTTTTTTTTCGTGGAATACAGGTTGTGTGTTTGTATGCACAGAGAATGGGCTCACAAACTGTTAATTAACCAGAGGTCCACACCAATGATACTGTTCACATTTTGTTTGTAACATCATCTACCTTAATATATGCTTATTGATAGGAAAATTTGGATAGATCAGCACAAGAATTATTATATTTCTTCATGTTAATCTCCATTTATCTATTGTCTTATTCATCGTTATCAGTATTAATTATAGCAGCCAGTTATTAAAGGTAAAAGAAAAATATCTATTAAACCTTATTTTGATATATATTTTTTCAGTAGTGTTTCCACAGACACACATTCACATCAAAATTATCTTATCATATACAAAAATATCATAGTATTAATTTGGAAATAATTTTCAATAGAAAAAATAGAAATACAAAGATGCCAAAAAACATACAACATAATAATAAGCTCACTGTTTACAAAACATTGTCTCAGTCCACATAAAAGCAGGATTGGGTCTCTGGTGTTACCCAGAACAGCAAGTGAGGCCTATACCTGAAGCAGTGATACGAAAGAATGAAGTTTATGATTTGTATTTTTATGGTGCCAAATCAATGTGTCTGTGACTTCCTTGTGTAACTTCAACATAAATAAGTAATAATAATAATGATGTTTGTTTTAAAGACATACCATGTTTGTGTATTCATAACCTATTTTCAAGAAAACGATTTCAAAAACCTTTTTAATTCTAACAAATTAACATTTAATTTTGTTCTCACACATATCCACTTTGGGAGGAAAGACTGTGTTAAAGACTAGAATGTGAGCTGGTGCAGTAATTTGAAGCTTCATAGCACCTGTTAAACAGATATGTTATTTATTAGGCCTTGGTATTTATAGAAATTATGCTCATGTTGTTAGCTCATGACTTCTTCTCTTTAAAGAAGCTGAAGTTAAGAGCCCACACTGATTTTCTTAGCTGTACTAATTAAACTCAATCTTTTAAAGTTCTGTTTAGATAATAATAGATGCTAGCAGAGGTAGAGACTTTCACTTTTTCACTGGAGAATATTCAACAATTCCCCTGTGCCCTCCTAGATTCTGTCAGCATTGTAATTTGGTCATTTCCCTTTGTTATCAGGTAATTAGGGTGTTGGGGGTATCAAAGGAAAGGAGAAGATATAGAAACTATGCTTTTTAAAGTCAATATGTTGATGACACATTTTGTATTTTCACCTCTTTCTTCATCAGGTGAGTTAACTTGTACCTCTTGAAGATTAAGCATGATGATAAGTCTGTTCACCCTCAGCAGACAAAGAATTTTAGATGCAAAAAGGGTGGTGGGATGTGAGACAGAACTTTGTGACTGACAGTATCCTTTTGATGCTCACATTCTCAGCCCCACATATATATAAATATATATATATATACCCTATGTATTACATTGCTGGAGTCCCACAACCTTTAATGGATCAGATAACAGCAGATGCTGAGAGAGCTCTCTGCAACAGGCTAGCAAGCTGTGACTTTGTTCCCTAAAATGAAAATCCTGGCCCTTTTTAACCATATGTTTAACCTTATGTTGGTGACATAAGGTGACAAATGAAAAAATTGCTTGAACCCTGCTTGAGTTAAATGTAAGGGGAAACAAATACAAGTTTCTGATATTTGGTACATTTTTTGTTAAGATGACCTATTTGTTGACCTCTGAAAATGACTACTGAAAATAAGCTTCAGGAAGCTTCATTTTCTCTGTTTTTTATCAGAAAATTCTAAGTAAAGGTTAGAAACTTAACTTTAAAAAGTGTAATCAGCTCATTTACCACTCAATGTTACTCTCTAGTCTGTATTTTTTGACCTTATCGTGTCAATCAGTAATACATACTTTTGTCAATTGCAGGGAATATTGTTTTGTCAGTGTAACATTGAATTCATAAAAACTTTAAAATACCATAATAAAATTGACACTCATTCAGACTGCTTACAGAACAGGTGTACACACTGAGAGCTGGGGCTTCAGTAAGTCCATCACATGAAGTGTCAACCTCCATAAAAACCATCTATATGAAATTGCATCCTCTTAGTGGAAAGATGCTGTTACTCATTACAGCTACCATTCCTGATTAAAAGCTCTGAAGCACATTGCCAATAGCACTCTAATCTCAGTATCGACTGCCTTCCCACAGGATCTAGATATTGGAGCTGATATCTTACATTGAGTTCATCTGCCTTCATCATTTTTTCCTTATGGACAACTGGAATCCCTGATATGCTATTCTGATAGAATTATTGCTTTATTTTCCTTGTCTTGTAACTAGGTAAAGAGCAGGATAAGAGCAACTCAGGCAGGGACTGCATTACTTCAAAACGTAAATATAGAGTAGGAACACCATATGCTCTTGAATAACCATAATGTGAGTACCATCACTGTGATCCCAAAAAGGAATAACCAAGTTAAATTCTAGGTCACAAAAGTATCTGGTTTCTCCTTTGATCCTTATCCATTCCAAAATGATTTCTTTCTGTTACCAAACAAACAAACATTTAAAAACAAAACAAAACACAAAAGCACCAGCCAACCCAAACCCAAACTGTCATTTCAAATTGTTACTAAACTTGAAAGTGGTTACCAGTCTTTGCGGTGTCTTCCTTCAAAAAGTGACTGTTCACTTATTCTACCAAGACAGATCAAGGAATGTGTTTTATAATAATAATAATAATAATAAAGTAAAATCAAATTAAAGAACTTAAGCTTTGATGAGGCTCTTTTGCATGTAAAACCTTAAGGAAAAAGTTATTTCTGCTCAGATTAATTATTTGTCTAGTCTTCTAAACAAATTCTTTATTCTAAATGATCTTTCCTTACTGAGCTGTTTTACTTAGGCAAATATAAATCATAGCGCTACCGTATGTACAGGTCCCTTTTTCAACCAGGAACTGTTTTCCCTGCAACTTCTGTGGACTCCTGACTTGATCTGTCAGATTGGTGGATGTCATAAATCCTGATCAAAAGATCAAATTTTGAATATGTGTACATTGACTGTGTAGTATATATGCAGCAAGTCTGGCAAATATGTCAAATAAGGTATCTGGAAGATATATCAAATGCATACTGTTGAACTACCTACTCTGCAAAGCTGACGTCTGTCGTGTGATGTTGCTACTGAATGTGTATAGACCAGTCAAACATAATATGAATAACACATACAGCTGACTCCCTATATAGGCACTGCATCAGGCAGATTCTCATATTTCTCTGCAGGATTTCCTGACTGAAAATGTGAAGGACACTAGTAAATCTGAAAGGATATCACAGGTGTCAGTATGGAAAAAGACTTAGAAGACTGTCAGTACTATTATTGTCTCTGTGATCCTGGTATAAATGCTCAGCAAGATCCTTGATGATTTATGCTTGAATTAGGCATTGTTTATTAAAAATTTGGTTCTTCTTAAAGGCCAAAGTCTTTGTACAAAAAGGTCTGACCCAAGTTCTGACCAAAAGCAATACAAAAATGTCAGAATAGGAGTGATCCAGAGTAACAATGGAGTCTCGATGCTAGTATGATTGTTCTCCTTTATTGCATGTTCTAACAGAGTATATATAGGCAACTAACTACAGCATGCGCCGACAACAACTTATGATTGGTCAAGTTTCTCTGTGCACGCGTCTCTAGCACTAGCATGATTGGTAGGACGGTGTCGCTCATGCGGAGTGATGTCGTCTCTCCTGCTACACATAGTTCTGCATATTCTAGTTGCAACATCACTCATGGTTATCAACCCCAGGCCTACATCTTTTTCACGGTCCTTCAAAACCTGAGTTGTAATTAAGTCATGCCCCTTCTCACTTAACCATGATTCCACACAAAAATATTTCAAAAGGAATCCTCCTGAAAGGTTTTCATTAATACCAGTTTGAGTTACCTGCCTCATAATTCCTATATATCAAATTGTGTTAGTTTGTGTTATAACAGGAAGAATGCTAGAATTCTATTAGCTTCTATAAAACTTTGGCCATGATTCTGTAGAGTGTATTACTTAAAACCATAGGCCTCTAATTAGTACAATATTGAGCTGATGTACTTAGTTTCAACATTACAATAAAAGATACCTTTTAAAGAAGTGGTATATCATGAACTTTGCTGCTTTGGAGTTCTTATATACATGTAGTGACTAGGTCAAAATTGTATTTCCATAATCCATTCAGAAAACATTCCAAAATTAGGGCTTAATTAAGTTCTACTGGCAGTTCCATAACAAGGAAAATTGAAGAAATCCATGCACAATTTTTCATTGGCTGTTTTAAACCACAGGTATAAAGCACTCTGTTTTCACGTTGCCTTTCTGCGCTTTCTTGTCCTTGTGTAGCAACAATCACGTTCAGCTGAGAATTCTGTATATGCCTCTCAGTCAGAAGTTCCATTTTTTTCCTTTCAGTTCCCTAGACAACTGTCAAAGTCTAAATACAATCCATTAATCTTGTGCTGTACAAGTTTTATTCTTTCATATTTTGTATTGATTAGTTTCTGGGACTTAGTAATGCTTGGAAAATAAGCGTTCCAACTGCATGGTTCTTAGTGATTTAGTTAATTTTCCAAGATTAGATTGATACTTCTTCTGAGGTTCACGAGCAATGTTTTGTGTTGCAAGTGCACTTTCATAAGTTTCTCTAGAAAATTTTAGTAAATACTATTATTTTACAAACAGAGCTTTTTTTTTTTTGCTTTTTTTTTTTTTTTAGAAAGTAAAAGTGATTGTGATATATTTAGATATTGCTAATTGAGGTTTTATTGTGAATTATTTAAAACTACAACAGTGGATTGTGGTGTATGTTCAAGTGCTTCACTTCTCAGCATATTTCAATTTTAATTTGAGTACAAAAAAGATTAGGAATTAGTTGGATATAGGGTATGGGGAACAGGCAACAAATTATTCTGAATCAGGACCATTAGTTTTGTGGATAAATGTTTCTTGTCAATCTAAAATTGGGTTAACATTTTTTTTAATCACTTAACGCTTCAAATATTCATATAGTGACCAAGGATATTTATTCATCGTCTTGCATTTGTCACTAACTAGATTTCGCTTAGCAGAAACCATCATTGGCAGATTGTCCTAAAATCTTGATAGGAGTGTCTAATTTTGAATAACCCTGTTTATCTTCTAAATTACATTTCAGAGGAATCAACACATTTTGCCACAAGACAATGTGACAATATGCAACTATCTTTTCCAGCTCATCATTACATTGAAAGGGAGCTGAAGTGCATGAGCATATAGTTTGAAATATATATATTTTTAATATTATATCTCACAATTTGAAGGATATTCCAACCAGTCTTAAAAGAAATGCTGATGCCATATAGGCAGAAGAGTTCAGAAAATAGTCCCACAGCTAGGAAAGAATATATGTAGAGTTTGTCCATCAGCAATCACCTCTGATTATGCCTGAGATTTTACCTGTGATTCATTCTTGGAAGTTGAAGCAGGATAATCTGCTCCAAATAAAAACAATTTTGGTCAACATCATATCAACCAAAATATTTCTCTATAGTCACCTTCAGCTAAAGTAAAAATGTATAATTTAAATCTGCGTATGCAAGTTTATAGCCTTGTGTTGAGATCCAAAGATTAGAATAAAATGCTACAAAATGCTAAAGCAAAATATTAAGAAAGCATAGTAATTTTTTTTCAGTGGATTACAAATACCTGCTTTATGAAGAAGAAAGATGCTTACAACTATATGAGATGATATTTTTATAATTTAATCGATATTTTGTAATGAAATTACTCTGACGTGGCCTAGGCCTATTACAAATACAGGAAAAAGGGCTCACAATTCTGCCAGCCTCATTTCTTCAGTTTTTGCTGTGACTATGAGCAACGCTACCACTGACCTACAGTATAAGTAGGTACAAAGCTGTATTCCTCATCCACAGGACATACAGCCAATACAAACATATGTGAAATATAATAAATAGGGAGATGAAGGCTAGACCATGGAGTTCCATGTGAAAAACTGTTCTCTGTGACTGCCTTTTGCTCTAATTCAAAATAAGGATTTATTGAAATTACCTGCACTTCTAGAGTTATTTAAATTGTTCATGTTTAATATGAATGCCTCCACTTTTTGCACACTAGCAAATATTTTATCAACTGACTAGAAGTTAAACTCCTCCTTTTGAAAATTAGTGTCATACTTAGCATTAGTGATTACTCTTTCATTAGGAAGCTACAGTATCTCCTTCATGTTATTTTAAAGCCTGCAAGCAACAGCACTTAACTTTTTTAGTTGTTGTTTGCCCTGTATCTGACCATGAGATTAGATTTCAGCACAATGCTAATTCAGAGGCAGAATCCAGATGTACCCAATAGGCAAGGGGATGAGGAATTCCGATATGTACTTCCAGGGAAAGCTGCATTCAGTAAAAACTTTGCATTGGTGGATAAGTATCATTGGTGGCAGTCTCAGAGTCAAGATCCCCTGAGGGTAGTAGTGGAGACACAGCTTTCAGATGTCTTCAGTGGAGCCTCTTCAGTAGTGACTCACCACAGCAAGATGTGCTGAAACAGTGCCTTACTCAAAATGACCAGGGCACTAAAAGAGTTTGCTGTGAGCAATCTCCTGAATGACTTTATGTTATATTGTTAAACAAACAGAAACTACAGTTGTGGTACCACTTACATCTTTTGGAAAATGTCATTCTAGATTAATAGTAACTAGTACTAGGCAAATTCTAGATTAGTATTTTGAACATATTTTCTGTAGGAGTTCTTGGAGATCTGTCTTTGCAAGAGAAGCAGTGGTCTAGTAGAAAGCTTTCAGTTTCTGTTTTCCCAAATTCTGTGTTCTCTTTGAGCAGATCTGTGTCTACACAAATTTTCTTTATCTATAGGTTTTACAATGGCTGCTCATTCTCATTGTATTTGGGGAAAAGCAATATAAGGTCTGCTTTGGCAGATGCAAATACCTAAAGGAGAGGAATGTCTTTCTTTTCTTCTCTAGGAATAAGAAAAAAAATAATGACAACAGAAAAAAAGTAAGGAAAGAGCCAAAAATAAATATAGTTCAAATGAGAATAAATTTCTCAAAGACATCTCATATCAATCTCAATGGCTGAAGACCAAAGTTTGCAAGATGTAAGTAGACCATTTAAATTTAATGAACTATATACTCAGATTATTAAAGCTTTAAAGACTGAGAAAGCCACAGCTAACCTGTGGTCAGCACTTGTAATGATGCAATCTGAAGACTGAGGAATCTGGAGATGAAACTGTCCTTTGTATTTCTTGAGGTGGAAGAAAAATTTTGTTGCACACACACACACACACAAAACACTTATAAAAACATTCTCTAAGATAAATTGCTTGCAGGACTATCCATGTTTTCCTCCAAATTTAGATTGAATGAACTTTTTATTCTTGGTTAAGACAATCTTTGCAGTTTCCTGAGCAACAGATAAGAACTGTACCTGTAAAGTTGGGCACAGTTATCACTTGTCTACCAAAGAAAGCACTAATCATATAGTAGTCTCAACAAAACTTCTTTTTTTTCCCTTTCAGTATAAACATGTAAAAGAATAAATGGAATTTTAAAAATTCACACCACTTAAAGGATATTTTGAAGTGTTCTGTGTTGGTTTGTACATTAGCCCATGTTCTATGCTGCTTTTCCCAAATATCTTTGTTCTTAGGTTGAAATAAATTTGTATATATATAAATGTATATATATATATATATAAATGTAACATATAAACTTATTTTTGTCTACTGAAAATCATTTTGAGAAGCTCTGGACACAAGAATAAAGAATAATAGAGCCTTGAAGAAACTTCCAGTCTTGAAGAAGCTTCAGCTCCCGAGGAGGAACTTTTTTAAAAAAATCTATTTTCTGCTAGAAATGCAGCTTTTATGTTTTTGTGATAGCAAAAGATCCATTCGCTAAATTCTGACCTGGCATTTCTTAGAAAAATAAAGGTAAGCCTATCCTTTCTTCTCAGCCAGACATTGTGTTTCACTTCATATGATGTCCATTTAATATGGCGCTTTATATCTTCTCTAAAATATCAGCTGGAAAATGAATTGAACATCTTTAATAATGTCTACCTGTAGAAATTTTTGTGTTATGTTTACAGTAGTTATTTCCATTAGAACTTAAGGATTTTTAACATTGGAAGGTATTTGCAAAAAAGTAAGTATTGTATTCCAGTTAGGCTGATGGGTTAAGAAAGAGATCCCTCCTCTTCCTCTTAAGTTGAATAAGGTTATATGTCCTTCTTCAGATTTCCTCTCAAATACTTTAGGCACATGTGATCTCTTTTCACACTTTCTCAGACGCAACTTATAGTGTCAAAGAAAATATAAGGCAGGCCTCCATTAAAAAAAATCCTGGAGTTTATGGCCCATTTTTATAAATAAATAGGTCAAAATGTTTATTTTGGGGGTTTTACAACTTGCAGGTACATATCTGTGGAATCCATGTCCATCAAGCACGGCATCGCTAGTAGGTCAAGGGAGGTGATTGTCCCGCTCTACTCTGCGCTGGTGCGGCCTCACCTCGAGTACTGTGTGCAGTTCTGGGCACCACAGTATAAAAAGGACATGAAACTGTTGGAGAGTGTCCAGAGGAGGGCTACGAAGATGGTGATAGGCCTGGAGGGGAAGACGTACGAAGAACGGCTGAGGTCACTGGGCCTGTTCAGCCTGGAGAAGAGGAGGCTGAGAGGAGACCTCATCACAGTCTACAACTTCCTCGTAAGGGGGTGTCGAGAGACAGGAGACCTTTTCTCCATTAACACCAGTGACAGGACCCGCGGGAACGGGGTTAAGCTGAGGCAGGGGAAATTTAGGCTTGACATCAGGAGGGGGTTCTTCACAGAGAGGGTGGCTGCACACTGGAACAGGCTCCCCAGGGAAGTGGTCACTGCACCGAGCCTGTCTGAATTTAAGAAGAGATTGGACTGTGCACTTAGTCACATGGTCTGAACTTTTGGGTAGACCTGTGCGGTGTCAAGAGTTGGACTTGATGATCCTTAAGGGTCCCTTCCAACTCAGGATATTCTATGATTCTATGATTTCTCTACAAAACCTTCTTATTTTTGCTTGCTCCAACTTACCAGATACGGCATACATTGGCATGGATATAAGAATCATAAGCTACTATTTGTGGTCCTAGGTAGGAGAAGACAAGGTAGATGAACAAAGTAATTCAAAAGTGACTGTTGCAGTGAGGCAGATGGTGGAAAGAAAAGATATGAGTGTGTGACACCAGTGGGCACAAAGAAAATAAGAATAACCATAATGATGTCTCCTGCTGAGAGAGCAGTGTCCAAAGATATCCCAAAGAGCAGCTTCTGAATTTATCAGATAGGTCTGAGGTTTCTTTCCAGTCTCTGATCAAATCAGTTTGGAGTGTTTGCCCATCTGTCAAATCTTCTGTTGGTCAGACTGAACCTCATAAATTGTATTCTGCCTAGAATTCCAAACTTTTTTTTTTTTTTTTTGGTTGGGATTCTTCAAATGTAGTTTACATGCTTTCACATCTTGTGTAAGACCACATTATGCGTTAACATCTCCTTCATTTACTGTTCTTTAGTAAGGTTTCAGTCAATGTGACCAACCAATCCACATTCAGCCAACTACTACCCTGTTGTAAATAATTTACAAAGTAAGATTTTATTATATAAATATTATTTCTGCTATATTCCATATTAGTTGATTTTGTATTCTCATAAAAAGTATTTTGTATCCCATTATTTATTACCACTATTAATTTTATTAATAAATACCTGATTCATTATTTTTATTCTGTATAGTTGCGAAACACTAATGCCTACAGGCTACTGAGGCTGACTTTACAAATCCATACAAAAATTATAGTCATTGCTACAGATAAATTATAGTCTAAGGAAAATGACACAATAGATGGGTGATAAATGTTGCAAAGAATGGAAGAAGGGAAAACAAATCCTACAAGTAGTCAGTTAGGAAATACGAACACAAATTATCATAGTTTAAATCAGTAGATTACTGTTTTAAGAAGAGACAGGTTGAGAGCAGGTGCTAAATGCTGGAGGCTGTTTTCAGCTTTCAGGAAGCCACTCCTTACCTTGAAAATACCTGCTTCTGTGGAACTAACATTCACGGATTCCTGGGACTCCTTGTCTTAGGATCCACAGGAAGTTTTGTGTGGATGTCATTTTACATAACTCAATTAACTCTGAATTGCATTGCATGAATGCATCGCACTTTGAATTATAGCAGTAACATTTTGGGTGTGGGTTTTTGTGTTGTTGTTGTTTTGTTTTGTTTTGTTTTTTGGTGCTGGTGCTGGTGTTGGTTTTTTTTTTTGAGAGAGAGAGGTCTATTTCTTACTCAAATATTTTTAAAGCAGTACTTTAAAATAGTAAAAAATAGTTCAAAGATGCCAGGAAAAAACAAGGTAAACGTTAATTACGAAAAGCTGATAATCTATAACTGTAAAAAAAAAAAAAAAAAAAAAACTTTGAAGCTTTCATCAGATAAGGGGATTTTATCCTGTGAAATTACCCTCTGTGTACAGATGTCATGAGAAATTTCAGTAAGAGTATTTCTTACTACATAATCTTTGCACCAAACTAACATTTACCTCTCCCTTTGTTTTTGTGGTAAGTTGAATGCAATTATTACCCAATTTGGAATTTGATCAGAACATAATAACTGAAAGATAACTTGTCTTTACTTCCTGAAAAATAATGCCTGAATTTTGGATAACAACTTTCCAAATAGTAAGACAGGGAGTTATTATGACTCATTCCTTTAGACTCTGCCTACATATAGTCCCTCTGTACTCATTACTTGTTAGGACAGCAGTACTTAGAGTTGAGGTAATTTTCTGATGACATCAGCACACTTGTACACTTTTAAAGCAGCAGAAAATAATCTCTAGCTGATGCTGAAGTGATACCACTAACTGTGTTGTTTATGTCTCTCCTACAGTGGGAGCCCCATCCTTTGTATTTGGACTAATGTCTTTACTGGCCTAATGCAATACAACTAGTCTCATGAATGCTTGTGATTTAGAGCAATTTTATTTATTTATTTATTTATTTATTTATTAACCCATGTTTTAGCATCTGAGAGGGTACTGTTCTGCTTGACACATAGGAAGATATTGTTCCTGAATTACAGCCTCTCGAATTAAAGACTAGAATAATAAAATTATGATATACAGATTTTACAGATTCTAGATTTTTTACAGATTCCAAAATTTTACAGAATTTTACAGATTCCATTCATTAGTCTTGCACTTAAGCCAATACATGTTTGTGTGCCAGTGTTTCAATTTTAATGGAATGAAAGTCTCATAGTCAGCTTTTCCAAGGTTAAAAAAAAAAAAAAGGCAGGAAAATAATTCTAATACTAGTGTTCTAAACGAAAAAGCATCCCATAAGACACTGCAAGATTTGCTATTTTTACACTTTAAAAATTTTGAAGAGTGTTTGTGGATCGTTTCATGCAAAACGCAAATAACCTGTTAGATAACCTAGTGATTTTAATAAATAATCATACTATCCACCTAATTCTTACAGTGACACTTTCAATTTTACCACTTGCCTGATTTAAAATATCATAAAAAAGTGGCCTTCAGGCCACTTCCTTTGCCTTTTTCAGAGAGACACAAAAATTAATTTGACATCGTTAGCACAGATATTTCACTTACTTTCTGAGTCATTTTCTGTGTAAATGCTGAGAAGATAATTATATTCAAAATAAAATTTAACAAGCTATCCATGGGCATAATATAATTAACTGAAAAATGCATAAAATTATGAACGTATGTGGATAACTTGTCTTGCTCAGTCTTTGTATTTAAAGGAAGGCACTGAAGGAAAACTAGAAAGGGATTTGTGGAATGAAATGTGAAGACAGAACTAAATGGATTTATTTGACATAAAGGTGTTTTTAATAATAACCTGGAGCTCATTTTTTCTTTCCAAATCTATTGAATCATAGGCCTGTACACATACAGGATCTAGGCCCGACTTGTATTTCAAATACTTGAAATTCATTTTGCTGAGCAGTACCAGGTACTGAGGGGCCCTGAGAGAGCTGAGGTTTCAGTGCAGTGTTGCATTAACTTTCTAAACTACTCAGATCTTACATGTATTTTTGAGACTATTCCTAAAAGATACCTTTTTAATGAAAGCTATTTTGAAATGATTAGCTAGGCAGAAATCTTTCCTTGTCTGAATTCTACCCAGTATCATTCCTGTCCTGGCAGTTTAGTCACAGGATATAAGCAATTACAGAATCACTGAAGGAAGAAGAGAGAATCTGTCAACGGTTTATAGCTCAAGGACTGCTAAGAGCTTGCTCAGGGGTCCATGCAGGCAACAGAATTACTTTTGTTTCATTGTTTTGTTAAACTATGTCATGTACAGAAACAATAATTGAATACATATTTGTGTGTTCTTCTGCTAAGCAATGTTATCTAAATCAGATAATTGGCATAAATACTGGGCATATTTAGTAGAGGAAGAAACTTCATGTGCAATAGAAGCAGCCAGGAGAGATGTCAGTAGTACAGATGTCTACACTAGTCAGTAATAGAGGCAGGACTCTAATAATGTTTCCACCTTGTCAAGAAAACTATTTAAAGCATGTTTTAAAATAGTCTGACAAATATGGTGAAACCCCAAGTCTGCTAATATTACTTTCCCCAGTCATTTGTTGACCACTTTGTGGACATCAGGCAATACAGATACATGCATTTCTAGTGAAGTCACTCAAAAAGGAAATCATTATTTCCTAAGATCATTACTATAGCACTTCATTGGAGATTGTGCATCTGTTTACAATTTGTACAAACTGCTCCAGACAGGCAAGGAACTTTAGGCAAAAGATTACTGAATGAATGCAAATGAATACAATATTACATCTCAAATCCAGACTTGGCAACTCCAGCACATAGATGTTGTGGATTCATGAGATAATGTAGGGAAGATAGAATGGCTTCATGTACAGAAAACACAATTAAAACAATTAATTTCAGGCACTGAAACTCACTAAGAAAAAAAAAGTTTTAATAATTTTTAAAATATATATTAAAAAATAGTTTTATATATTATTTATATGCCTCATACTCTTGCAAAGTAGACATCAAATAAGGCTATCATGTCCTGCTTAGTGGCACTTCTCCTTAGCTCCATAACCAGATCAGCATTCTGCTATTCCTCCCTCCATCCATTCTAACCTCACTATTGTGCTGTGTGCTGCACCAGTATGAGCAACAGGTTCCACTGTAGAATGACTTGGAAGAATGTTACTTTCAGCTGATGTGCTGCATGGCTTATGCACATGCATAAGGAGACCTGTGTTACAGTATCGAGTTTGGTGAAGACAGGAGGAAAAATCAGCAGAAACTACATCAGCTGGCACTGGCACAGAAGTCATTCATAGGGAACCACAATCTTAAATTTCTAGTTAGTTTTAGTCTGAAATAACGTTATGATCCTTGCCTCGCAAGAAATCAGGACAACATTAATTTCCCGCATGGCCTTGATTGCACATCTTCTTTCATTTTACCTAAAAGACTTGAGGTTTTGATTTACATCTCACAGACAATCACAATAAGTGGAGCCTAACCTGCTTCAGTATCTAAAATTAAATTTCAGCACAATAAACTGCCAGTAAGAACAAATTATGCTTGTTCCTCCCATAATTCAGGTGCTGTAATTTAAACAACATTAACCATACAACATTTTGGTTTAATTTAATTATTTAAATTCGTAAAGTTAGATGACTGATACTTGAAAAAAATATGAGAAGATAAATTTAAGTAGAAAAATACCAGTTTATAGATTTTATATTTCTACTTCATAGTATACTTTATAGTATATACTTCATAGTATACTATATTATATGAAGAATAAAATATACTTCATACAATAATCTATATTACTATAGATACAAGAGTATATACTTCATATAGTATAGCACTCTATGTATATACATATACTATAGTATATACATGTACTGTACTATACTATACTATATGAAGTATATACTTCATAGTATAATGAATATATGAATATAATACTAATAAATTAATGCTAATAAACTAAAAATAGGAATAATTAAACTAAACTAATAGTAATAAATAATAAACCATAATACTAGATTATATACTTCACAGTACTTCATAGAATATGCATTTATACTTACTGTTAAAAAGAAATACACTGTTAAAACACTTATATCAGTATTTTGCTGTAATTATGATAGTATAAGGACATACACAAAGCAGGGCTAGCAGATAGTAACAGTGTCTTTTTATAGACCAACAGGAGAAAGCTGAAAAAAAAATTATAAAATATCTAAATAAACTGAGCAGTTGCTTTTAGCTGTTATTCAGCCTTGAAAGACACTATTTCAGACCTAGAAAATGTTTCTGTGCAAGTGTGTTTCTTTTTCTTTTTCTTTTTTTTTTTTTTTTTTTTTTGTACAATCCATTTTTCCTAAGTTTTCTGCATTTTCCTTTGTAGGTCATTCTTATGCAAGAAGCTAAAAGTAATTAAATTTGCAGGATGAAAACATGGCACAGGCACTGCTGGTACCACCAGGACCTGAAAGCTTCCGCTATTTTACTAGAGATTCTCTCGCAGCTATTGAAAAGCGTTCTGCAGAAGAAAAAGCTAAAAAGCCCAAGCAAGAACATACAGATGATGATGATGAAAATGGTCCAAAACCAAACAGTGACTTGGAGGCAGGAAAGACACTGCCATTTATTTATGGTGACATACCTCCAGGAATGGTATCTGAACCTTTGGAAGACCTGGACCCATACTATATCAATAAAAAAGTGAGTGAATATTCTTTTGCACAAAATAGAATATGATTTTCTGCAGTAGGGAGATTATTTTTTACCACAAAATATGGCTAGAGGCATCCAGCCATAATACATAGAAATATCCTTTCATGTAACAGAACTGATTTATGCTCTTCTATATTGTGACTTCAGCATCTGTTATTTGTTATTTACCTCAGGAATAGTAAGTAATATATAGTAAGTAATATATAACTTCCTTCAACTTGCCTGAGAACATGGATGAATTTTCCTGATTTCAATGTAACTGTAGTACTGGATATGACAAACAAAATGTTTCAAGCATGATTTTACGTTTGAAACGGTTGTGTATAACCGGGTAGCATTAATCCAAGTTAGTGAAATAAATGACTGTAGCCACATTCCTTGCTTCTGTTACAGCTATATAACATATACTAACATAAAAATACATATATGTAGCACAGAGACTTTTTAAATCTTTGGTCTTATAAAACAGTTTTATATAAATTCTTACCTAGAATATAACTTTGTACACTAAGTCCTTATTTTGTCTAGTTGCAAAACAACTCTGGAATAAAGTTGCATAATTAAGTTCAGGAATAAAATTTAGTATAGCATCAAAAAGCATGAGTACTGAAGTATTATTTCTGATCTCCAGTGATCAGAAAAAGTAGTCAGAACTGGAAAAACTCAAACTACCGAAGCCTTATTAGTCTGCTGCAAGTAATTAGTAAGCTGCAGAATCTTTTTTCACAGGTGATGTCAGTATTTATGTTACATACCAGCCTGATATGCTTGACAGAAAACAAATGGACATTTTAAATGATGAACTAGAGTCACTAGATGATGAACTACAATGATGAACTAGTCATCACTCCTCCAGTTTCTAGCAGAAACTACTCTTAATCATCAACATGTTGATGCAGACAAAATCATACATGAATTGGAGTCTGTCTTCAGGCTCTGCTGCAGCAGGGCCCTTGGGACAGGCAGTATCTGTTGACTTTTTCTAACTGGGTGAAAGGGAGAGCAGAGAGAAATGCCAGTGACTGTGAGGGCACTCTGCCATCCTTGGTGCCACGCATGATGCCATTGTTTGAACAGGCACTGGCAATGCTCCTTTGCCTATTTTCTTTCGTGGCAGAGTGACGTTTGCTTTTGCTTGCAGAGCATGGAGACCAGATAGGCTGCAAAGGCCATTGAGAGGACAGCATTTTTCTGATGAATGGCAGGTTTTTGCAGATAATAGAAATCAACATGGAAACCAGTGATACCCTACAGCTCTGCTGAGAGTGTAACAAAGAGTCTATTATGGTAACACAAAGCAGAGCCATTAGCACTGCCAAAGAGCAAACAGAATAAAGAATAGTCATGTCCTGAAGAAATTTCAAAGAGTACCAAAGATGCAAGTAAATCTCAAACACAAATATACTTGGAATAAAAATGAAAACACTTAGGCGATGACCACCAAGAGGAACAGAATGAAAGTGAACACTCACTCTATGCTTATCAGGTCAATTTTTAAAAGATAATAATTACCTACATTTGGTGCTCACAGATAATAAGAGCATATTGTTCAAAATGAAAACATCTTTTTTTTTTTTTTTTTTGAAGAAACTATTTGTTAATATAGGTTCTGGTTACACTTGTCTTTGCTCAGAATGATGTCAGCTGGAAGTTTATTCACCCCTCTCAGTTTTTCACGGATACGTTTTTAGAAAATACATATAATTCATATTGGTAGTGTTTAAGTTCTAAAATGAAATAGCTACATTGCTTAGTGACAAGGTATTTGTCCTTGTAACCATATTTTTGTACATATGATTCTCTCACATAGTTGTTCCAAATACAAAGCAGAGTTCTGAATGGCTCTGTCACAATTTTGGTTTTGTTTGTGTTTGATCACAAGGTAGAATGTATTTGACTGATCTGAAATTCTGACTTTAATCAAAGACTTAATTTGTTAGAAACAAACATTTAAAAATATTTTAATGATGAAATGCTGTATTTTGCTATTACTGATAAAATGACATTTGTCCTGATATTTCCCACCAATTTTAATAATATCAGAATTCAGTTCATATGCTAGGAAAGTCAGCGAACTGGAGAATCATCCATGGAAGGCTTAATCCACTGTATTCACAAAAATCAGTTGTTTTCCTCACACAGTAGACAGTAGAATGAAACTTGAAACTACCAGATGAAGAATAGAATACTTTATAAGGAGGTAAAGACAATTGTATAGTCAACATTGTATTTTAATTTTATATTTTTTGTTTTTCAGACATTCATAGTATTGAATAAGGGAAAGGCAATTTTCCGATTCAGTGCCACATCTGCCTTGTACATTTTAACTCCTTTTAATCCCATCAGAAAAATTGCTATCAAGATTTTGGTACATTCATATCCTTTTTTTTTCTTGATGTTGATTTAAGAGTTGTCATTTAAGACTGAAATAATTACTAGAATATGACTTTTCATACAGATATACAGATTATGCCCATGTGGGTGTACTGTGCTAACTAAATTTATGCTGATCACACCTAAAAAATCACCTTGTGAATTGCAGTAAGATCTTCCTTCCTAACAGGAGAATTTGCTACTGACCACCTAAAGCTGTCAGAGCTCACCTATCAGGCTTTATATACAAAAGGAGGCCTGGTCCCATACAAAGCTCTGCAGCTATGGACAAATTAGTAACAAACCACTGCACTTCAATGTATCTAAGGTCACAAATTTACTAAGACCAGTAGTATTAGTAAGAAATGCAGTATTTCTTCTAAGACCAGTATTCCTAAGCTTGACTCATTCAACAAGGATAAAAGAGCATGAGTAAAGCTGTTTTTTTCAGGCATTCGTTTTCAGCATTGTGTTTTTAGCATTGGGGTTCATGTCCTATTAAAGATCCAGGTCAAAATAAAGTAGAATATTTTCCAATATATTTCATTCCTTTCCAAATAACAACCTAGGTGCCCCTGCATATAGATATTTTAGAATGATTCCCCGGCTTTAATGAGAGATTACATTTGGGTACTCATTTCATATTTTTATACATGTAAAAAGTTCAAGTTTCATTTAAATCCCAAACATGCCATAATTATAAAAGTAATGCATTGTTTTACAGTGAGTACTCCATAACATGCCAGATGGCATACTGTTTAAAATAGATAGAATTACGTGCAAAGCTTTATTTTCAGGTCTGACTTGGAATTTCACGTTATTTGTACATATTTTTATATGCTTAATATTTTAATGCTTTCAGCATTGTAAAATTGTCATGTTTTTCTGACTTACATCCCTTGACTATAATCTACATTATTCAGCATGCTTATCATGTGCACTATTTTGACCAACTGTGTATTTATGACCATGAGTAACCCTCCAGACTGGACAAAGAATGTAGAGTAAGTTAACATTTTTACTTCTTCATTTTTACTTCATTTTCATGTGCCTCCAAACAAGAAGTACTTATGGAAAGTTGCTTATCCAAATGTGCTGTTCTACAGTCAGGAAGAAGTAGATTCCATGAGATCATTAATATCTTTGTTTCCCTCCTGAATAATTTCAATGGCTTAGAAATAATGCCTTGTTCTTTAGAATTATGTATGATGAATATCTGAATTTATACTGTGAAGTACTGACATGAGCTCTTGCCCTTGGATGATCTGAGCTGCAGGCTGGAAAAAGAGCTCCAGTACTTCACATGTGCATTTGAAGTTGTTGCACGTCATTGGTGAGGCCAGCATTATATTCCTTGAGCATCCATAATCTTAGCACAGTGGGACATTCTTTGTGGCTCACCAATGTGAACTGACAAGTGCTAGCCACAGTGGGCAGTCTCTCCCATGAACACAAAACCACTCAGACCACAAGAAGGTCAAACGACTGAGGAAAGGGTCTTACCTATGAAGGAGTAAGGGAGAGCTGAGAGAAGGAAGGAAACCACAAAGTATCAAGTTCATGATTATACATTAATTTCTATTCTCTAAAAAACTACAGATATATGTTTTCCTTTGAAATATATGTTTTCTTTGAAATGATGCTATTGATCAAAAAAAAAAAAAAAAGGGCAAACCAAAAAAAAAAGAAAAAAAAAGGTTTTAACTGCTTGTGGCTTCTTTCATTCCCTCCAGTTCTCCACTAGCCATTACTGATTTCTATTTATTTCAATGCATGCTCTGAATGTTATATATAGAAACTGTAACAGCATTCACCTGTTCCCCAGCCTGCTCAGCAGTGGCTATGACTGTTACTGTTGCTGTGAGGCTGAAAGGAGAGCAGTAGGATCGTAGGTAGATTTCCTTTTTTTTGGTCAGTCCACACAGACCCACGTTGGCCTCAGGAAGTCTCTGCATTACTCTGGTTATAACTGACTATTCTATATTTATAAATAAGTGGTTGTTCCCACACCAGTTATATTTGTAATCATGCTCCACATGTTCAAGAATAACACTCTGGGCATGTTTTGTTATATTTAATGATTATTTATGAAATATACGTACCATATGCATGAATATAGTTATTATCCAGAACTGATTTTCATAAAACTCTCTGATTTTAACATTAAAAAAATCTGCATTTTTGTAACACTTAGACATCCACCTGATCTATGAATGCAACCAAACAGACGACTTCATGAACACTGGAGAATGTACATATAAATATCAAATCTGAAATGTATCTATAAAAACTAAAGTCTGACACTATTTGCAAGCCCAAGCACTGAGATTAAATCAAGCTTTTAGAAAATGATTAGTATATATGTATCTTGGTTTTGAGTTTCATCTACTGAATGATTAAATTCATTAATTAGTTGGGACAAATCAGCTTAATGAGTTGTTCACTTCTAACTGTTCATTTCATGCAAGTCGTCTTTCATTAAAAATGCCACTGTCTACAAACGTAAGTATGAAAAGATCCATTTTTTCTGCTTTGATGCATTTCAGGTATACTTTCACTGGAATATATACCTTTGAATCACTTATAAAAATTCTTGCAAGGGGGTTCTGCTTAGAAGGTTTTACTTTTCTGCGAGACCCATGGAACTGGCTTGACTTCAGTGTCATTCTAATGGCGTAAGTGGTTCAAGAACTTTTTAAGCTCTTAGGGCATGAAATTAGTGGCAAATACTATTCTTATCATAAATACATTTATTTAAAAGTATTTAATTTCTGCAACCTGTGAAGTTTAGATACTGTGTCACACATTCTAGTACTCATAAATCAAAGTAAAATATGGCAGGATTGAGTACAGAGTTTCAGCTGCTAGTATAATTATTGCTAAGGGACACTAATTTCATGTCCTACATTTTACTGCTCATCAGAATGGAAGCCATCCCTTTAACTTCATGTCACCATCCTATTACAGGCTATTTAGTTTAATTATCTGTTCAAATATAAATCAGTGAGTTTCACTTCAGTGAAATTTAAGCATAACTGATGAAAATAAATACCTATAAGAGAGAGGTGTACTGAAGAGACAGGTAAATTTTGGAGTATGATTGCTAATGTTGCCACAGAGGTTTTGAAGACCCTCATAATTAGTATAAGCTCTGCCTCAATTCTGAATAACTGTGATTTAATCCTACAGGTATGTAACAGAATTTGTAAACCTAGGCAATGTTTCAGCTCTTCGAACTTTCAGAGTATTGAGAGCTTTGAAAACTATTTCTGTAATCCCAGGTAAGAAGTAACTGTGTAAGGTGTTAGGCCCCTTGTAACTCCAATTGTTATTTGTGTGCTGTCATTGTGTTTGTGTGTGAACTCCCCTATTACAGATATGTGACAGAGTTTGTGGACCTGGGCAATGTCTCAGCGTTGAGAACATTCAGAGTTCTCCGAGCTTTGAAAACAATATCAGTCATTCCAGGTGAGAGCTAGGTTAAACACTGAGGCTGACTGTTGTTCCATTGAAGTTGAATTCCCTTCATTGAGCATAAGTCTTGTTATTTGTTGCTCATAATGCAAAAAATAAAAATAAATACCCAAAAAGGCATGGATCATAAGTCAGGATTATGATTCTTTGCCTTTTTAGCATTAGCTTCTTTTATTTTGCAAAATCAGCCTTTGAGTTTAACAGATTCTTGCATGAAGCAAAAATGTAAGGCCTATGGATTATTTTGCTTTGTTTTTCCATATTTTATTATGACAAATTGTCTCTTTTACATTAAAAATGCTTTAGCGCTATGGCTTTCTTGATTTTGAATTTTTTTCTGTTATTTTACCACTTAAAATTGAAATTTGCCTTGAAGACAACCAACTAACAACAACAACAACAAAAGCTACAAAAAAAGGAGATAAGTATTGCACAGGAAAATTTATCAAATAAAAAAAAATATATATATTTTTTTCTGAAATTTACTTGCAATTCTGTCCAGTTCATATTGTTCTGGAATTATATTTAATATAAACTGGAAAGTGAATTATTGGCATAGTAATAAATGGAAAGAGAAATTAAGAAATCGGAACATATCTATAACAGCAAAGCATGACTGATAAATTTCCTGCTTGATAATTATGTTATATTTTCAGTGTATTTGAATGTATGTACATTGCATATTCATAAAAAAATATTTTTCTTTTATTCATCTTCACAAGCTCTGAGGCCATTCATGAAGCTTTACTTTTTGACAAATAAAAATTTATTTTAAGTGTCTGCATGACATCTTAACTATATAGGAAGGGCAAAGATACTCTTTGATAAATCTATGGATCTTTTCTCTTTGCAGGCCTAAAGACTATTGTAGGAGCCCTGATTCAGTCTGTGAAGAAGCTCTCAGATGTTATGATCCTGACTGTGTTTTGTCTGAGTGTATTTGCACTAATAGGGCTGCAGCTGTTCATGGGCAACTTGAGGAATAAATGTCTGCAGTGGCCTCCAGACAATTCTACTTTTGAAATAAGTGTTATTTCCTACTTGAATAGCACAATGGATGAAAATGGTACATTTGTTAATACAACAGTGAGCACATTTAACTGGAAGGATTACATTGAGGATGAAAGTAAGAATGACTGATGTAACTTTTTAATATATTTGTGGCCACCTACATTTTTTTATTTTTTTATTTTTAAAAAGAATGGCTTATATTTCTGCCTTATATAGAATTGTTTACAGTTACTGACCAACAGTAGACACATACAATAAACAAGTACATTAACCAGAAGTGTTCCTAAATAAACTACAATGTAATTAGCAAATAACCACTTTTATTTTATTAAGTTTATTTATTTATTTATTTGTTGGTAGTACTTAACGATGCATTTGATTTTTTCACATATATTTCTAATGTTTTCTACACAGCTCATTTTTATATTTTGGAAGGACAAAGAGATGCTCTACTTTGTGGTAATAGCTCTGATGCAGGGTAAGACCCTTTCAAAGATCCTCTGTTATGTTTTGTAGAAAAAGCAATAACATGAAATCTATCCATATCAGTTGCATCTTCCTATCAACAGTGTTATAAAACTTACAGGGTTTTTCTGGTAAACAATGATTTCTTACTGAAGTCAAAATATCACTGGCTAAGCAAAATATTAATTAACAGTGTTTGTTCATACTTGATTGGAAAATTATGTTGATGTTGATAAAATCTGAAACCTTGTAAAGTCTATTTTGGAGATGAACTGATTGAACAAAGTAGGATGAAAGCAGAGACAGAGAATATGTAAAATATTAAGAAAGCACAAGGCTGAATCTTTCTTTTCAAACCTAGCTTTTTGCAAAGTTCACTGGCAAACTCTGCCATACATGTGTGCCCAATTGTTAGGCTAGAATTGTTAACTGACCTCTGATACCTGACTGGCTGCAGTGATGAAGCTTATTAAAAAAATCTCAGTTTATGTGTGGGAGATCCCTAACAGTATAATTGTATTTAGCTAATAATATTTCTTAATCTGTCTGTAACCCTAACAACATTTCAGCAAGTATTTTTGCCAGGAAATTAATCATTTGGAATAAAGATTCTATTTCCAAAATGTGACTGAGAAGAATTTAAACATTTGGGGCATTCCAGGTAGAGAAGGGATGAAAAGGGTATCTTTTGTTTACACTCATATTTATTTGTTTCTTAGCACGTTTTTTTCTGAATGAACTTAATTGTAATTCATGGATTTCATGTGCAAAAATAACACATATTGTCCCAAAACACTTTATATATATATATATAAATACACAGAGGAAAATAAAAGTTAATGAATTAATATATCCTATTTGGTTTTCACATAGGCAGTGTCCAGAGGGATATATATGTGTGAAAGCTGGTAGAAACCCCAACTATGGTTATACAAGTTTTGATACCTTCAGTTGGGCTTTTTTGTCACTCTTTCGGCTAATGACTCAGGACTTCTGGGAAAACCTGTATCAGCTGGTAAGGAAATTATATGATGTGAAAAGTAGGCTTACTTGTACATGAGCCAAAATGTTCAAGTAACAGCAAAGCATTATGCTGCGCAAGGATGACACGCAAATTCGTGAAGCGTTCCATATTTTTTTAGTAGAGCTTAGGGATATGGTTTAGGGGAAGATTTGTTAGCGTTAGGTCAGAGGTTGGACTCGGTGATCTTGGAGGTCTCTTCCAACCTAGACTATTCTGTGATTTTGTGATTCTGTGATTATGGTGTTGCAGTACCAAAGATAAGAGGTGATTTAATATATGCTTTCTGTTCCCTAGACACTACGTGCTGCTGGGAAAACATACATGATATTTTTTGTTCTGGTGATTTTTCTGGGCTCATTCTATTTGATCAACTTAATCCTGGCTGTGGTTGCCATGGCCTATGAAGAGCAGAATCAAGCAACCATGGAAGAAGCAGAACAGAAAGAGGCAGAATTTCAACAAATGCTGGAACAGCTGAAGAAGCAACAAGAAGAAGCACAGGTAATGATGGATATTGTAATTTCTAAACACCCTTGTTCTTAAGGCATGTATTTCTATGAATTAGAACATGTGCAAATTATTCAATGAATTGCCAAAAAAAAAAAAAAAAAGCGTTTACCATGACAGTTTTAGAAGTGGATATAGCTGATGAAAAATCAGGAATTAAACAAATGACAAATAAAACCAGCTAATAGTACAGAAATGTTCACCATTGTTGACCATAAAAATAAAATATTTGTGATAATGCTGTCCTTGAAACCTGACTTTAAGTAGTCATAGTTCGCAATGCTTTTACGTTACAGATCTTATGAACCATGTGAAAAGTCTAGTTATGTTACTTCTGGTCTGAGTGAGAATTTCCAAGTTTGCTGTACTTAATAGTTCCTCCCCAATATTTGGAAAACAGATAGAAGGATTGTAGTCAGTGTTCTCTTAGGTTTCTAATCAGCAAACTATTTAAGCATATCCCTAATTCAAGCACACTGAAATCAATCAGAAATTTATATACCCTTAGAATAGACAGCAGCATCTGTAACAAAGGTATTATTTCAGAATGTTTTTAAAGTAATCTTTGTTTTCTTTGAAAAGAGAATAAAAAATATTTTACAGATTTATGAGAAAAATGAAATTTAATAGATACATTTGTGTGAAATTTTTGTATCTGATTGTAAAATACATGCAGGAACTCAGCTCTGGGAATCAGACCTCTCTCTAATTTCTGGACTGATTTTCTATCACTTCTCATTTGACATGTAGTCATTTTCAATAGAACAATGGTTATAAAATCATAGTAAACCAGTATTTTCTACGAAACTATATGCTACTTTTGGTAGCATATTGGTACAGCTACTTTCTCTAAATTAGAATGATTCTATAAAGAAAGTGATAATAGAAAGTGAAACTCTTTTTCCTTAAAAATAAACCTTTCTGCATGACCTGTGAAATCTAACTAGCATATCTCTATTTTAGTCATTAAGCCCTATCACTTCCAAATCACCAAGGAAAAAGAAGAATCCTGCAAAATGCAACTTAGTAAAAATGTTAAATATCACCAAAGATTGCATTTTTAATGACACTTTCATCCCTAGAAGTCACTAAGCCACTGTTAGTTATATCAAGAGATATCTAAATGTTTGTGTGATTCAGTGTGGAGACAGAGAAGAAACTGACCAAGAATTAAGAAGAGAAATTGAAAAAACAGACTATGAGGAAGGTTGGATAAAAGCCAAAGCATCATTACTTCTTTTTATATGAATGGCAACTCAATTATAAGAAAAGCAGTATTAGAGTCAAGATTCCTTTTGTATGTGAAAATGTTTTGCTGAATAATTACAAAGTATATATTACAAAATATATATATATTATATATGTACTTTTGAGTATGCATATTTTTGAGCACATCTGTATATATACTCAAAATATGTCACAGAATGCTGTTAGAGTGGGAATTTTGGAAAACAACATGAAGAGGGAGATAGGGCTAAAAGACATGCCTAAGTCTTTGAGAAGTTTGTGTCTGCTGCCAGTGGAGGTAGAAGGAAAGTGAGGAGACTGCAAGACAGTGAAGAAAGGCTGGATTCAATTTCTTTCAGGCTACTAGTTGGATTGTGATACAATAACCCATATAGTGGATGTTAGGGATTAGTTTTCTCTGTAAAGATTCAGAAGGACTCAGCTGAATTAGAACATAATGTCAGGCAAGAAAGGATCTGGAAGCAGTTCTGAAATACAAGAAAAGCCCCACACTTATGCTTTCCCAGCTGCCTTCATTTTAGACCAGTGTCTTGTTCAGGAAGTCTTTAAGGAATAATGATGAAATTGCACTGCTAAATTTGATGTTTCAAGTAGCTCACACTACTAAATGATGAGGAGCTCAATAGTTTAACTTTGGTTCATTTTGTTTGTGTGTATCTTCTCACTGAAAGGTGTACAGCAAGCAGTACTGCCAGAGTGATAATAAAAACAATTGATAAAAGCCTGTAAAATTGTTCGGTTTTGGCCTACTGAGAATACCATGTTTGTAACCTGACAGGCAACAGCAGCAGTGGCAGCAGCATCAGTTGCATCAAGAGACTTCAGTGGTGTAGGTGGATTAGGAGAACTCTTGGAAAGTTCTTCAGAAGCATCAAAGTTGAGCTCAAAGAGTGCTAAAGAAAGAAGAAACAGAAGGAAGAAAAGAAGACAGAAAGAAATGTCGGAAGCAGAGGACAAAGGACATATTGACAAGTTCCCCAAGTCAGAGTCAGAAGACAGTATCAGAAGGAAAAGTTTCCGCCTCTCCACAGAAGGAAGTCAACTGACATATGAAAAAAGATTCACATCTCCCCACCAGGTACAGAGCTCTCTCTCTCCTTTTCTTTTTTTTGCCTTTTATTTATTTTTATTTTTTTTACTAAGTCATGTACATCTACTCTAATTTGGTTTTGACTGACAAGGGAGCAGCTTTACATATTGGAAGTTATGTTAAAGGTGAGTGAAGAAAAAAACAGTGTTAATAGTGTTAACTGTTATATTTTGATGTAGTTTGACCCATTCTATTAGCAAAGGAAAAAAAAAAGAACATACCAAGGATAATTTTGAACTTAATAAAAACATTTCTGAAAATGTATTTCTGAAGATGTATTTGGCAGACTAGAGAGTAATCAAAGAATTTGATTAGCATTCATATATTTGCATTAATCAGTTATAGGTTCTCTGTTCTGGATCCATTTCAAAAGCATATATATATATATATATATATATATTTGCAGACCACATTATCAAAATGCCCAGAAGAGGAAACTATATACTATCATCAGTTTCTATTGGTGTTCTTAGTTAGTTTCTTTAAATGGTAGATAATGAGAAAAGTAGCTCTAATACTCCACAATAAAGACAAAATATATCGGTATTGTTTAGGCTTGAATTTAGAATTTAGCCATACTGTTCTTTTTCCCGGTAAGCTCATTATACAAGGAGGAATCATTCCAATCATAGGAAAAAAAAATGTTTAGGAAAATCTGTTTCTGGAAACCATTTAGTCCACATTTCACAGCTCTACTCCATTAAATCAAAGGAATCTTTTCTGTTGCTTCAAAGTCTACACACAGTTATGGTATTTACAGAAAAATCATTCCAAATGTCTCTTTTCAAAATGATCATGTCTGGTCTCAGGCAATAGACAATTGTACTGGGTCTGGCTGGGATGTTAACTTTCCCTGCAGCAGCCCATACAGTGCTGTGCTCTGCACTTGTAGCTAGAACAGCAGTGGTATCACACCGATGTTGTGTCTGCTGCTGAGAAGTGCTGGCACAGCATCAGGACTCTCTCTAGCCCTCCTAGGGGGTGGGCAAAAAAGTGAGAAAGAAACATCAGCAGGGCAGCTGACCTGAACCAACCAAAGGGATGTTCCATACCATGTGATGTCACACTCAGCAATAAAAGGTGGAAAAAGGAAGAAAAGGGGAGGGGTGGGCTCTCGTTGCAAAAACGTCTGTCCTCCTCCCGAACACAGGCTACGTGCGTTGAGGCCCTGCTTCAAGGACGTAGTCAAGCATTGCTCATTTGTGGGAAGTAGAGAGTAATTTATTTCCTCTGCACTTCCACATAGCCTTTACTTGTTTTGTTTTGTTATTCCCTTTCCCCCTCCCTCTTCACCTTTCCCTTTTTTCCCTTTAGTTGAATTGTTTAATTAATAATAATATTTCCTTAATAATATATATATATATTTTTCTCTTTAATTAAATTATCCTTATCTCAACCCGTGAGTTGTTCTTTACTTCTCCCCCTCCTCAGATGAGGAGGGGAAGAAGTAAAGAA
>NC_048899.1:20906027-21017402 GCF_011077185.1 Oxyura jamaicensis
GGCTGATATTCTTCAAGTAACAGCCTGAGGTTTCCTCTCTCTCTCTCTTCTCCCTCTTCCTCTCCTCTCTTTCCTTTTTTTTTCTTTCCCAGCCAACTTTACAGAAAAGTTGGTTAGCAAAACCATTTGGCTGATATTCTTCAAGTAACAGCCTGAGGCTGACAGCACAGAAAATTTCATCACAAATTATTAAAAATTGGGGTAGCTGTAGCTGTAAGAGCAGAAAACTACATCTCATAATGGAAAACACCTGTGTGCCATTTACAATAAACAGTATATATTCAGCACATGCATTATGTGTATGCACATAAATATCTGAGTATGCATATATATGCATATGTGTTGATGTATTCATATATTTTAGAGTGTTTGGTTCTCAGTATTAATATCAACTTTTATATACTTTAGTGTAGCTTTCACTTTCAATTTAATTATCCTAGGACAAAAAGCACTGCTAGTGCATATAAACATTTTCATCTGCAAAACTAGTGAACAAATTCAGAATCATCTGAAACCAGCTTTAACATATCAAGACATGAAGATTCATACAGAGACAGGGTTCAAGAAAGCTTAGTGCAAGTTGTCTTTTTTTTTCCACAGTTAGCACTCATTTTATTTATTCATGAATGCTGTTAATAAATTATGTAGCAAGGGAGAAGAACATTCCATTAAGCAGCTCCTACTGTAATTAAAAGATGAATTACCAACAACCACTGATTTATTTTTCTCATTTGTAAGAGGATATCTTTGGGTAACTGTGTCCCTGGTGAATATTTGCTTTGAATTGCCTAATGACCAAGAGGTAGATGTGTGTGCAAAAGACTGCTACTAGTCATGTTCACACCATACCTCTAGAGCTTCCCCAAGCTGTTACCTCTGTCTTCTAGTTGTACAGGATTGCTTATGTTGTTCCAACACTATTGAGACTGTTATGAAGAGGGTAGGCAAGTTCTGATCAGTTGGAATCCCTAGGAGTCTAAAGGATGAAGAAAGGAAGAAAAATAAATGACTTTTCAGCTTTGTCCTAAGTAGAAGATGGATTAAACGACAAATACCTGGAGATCCTTGATAGAATACTCTCCAGAACACTCATGGGTCCACACTAATTCAACCTGCATTTTTTTCCTCAAAACTGCCAGCCTTGCTTATGTCTCCTACACATCTTTTCCTCAGTCCTGCTCCATTAAACTAAAATTTACCCTGTACTTCAGGTCCCCTAATAAGCAACTTCC
This sequence comes from Oxyura jamaicensis, assembly GCF_011077185.1. Taxonomy (NCBI): domain Eukaryota; kingdom Metazoa; phylum Chordata; class Aves; order Anseriformes; family Anatidae; genus Oxyura; species Oxyura jamaicensis. The sequence goes on from NC_048899.1 coordinate 20,907,260, forward strand.
CCAGATGGTCACACTGATACAGTTGAAGAAAAAAAAATGATGATTCTTACTCTACAGCATTGTAACTCTTCTTCAAAAAGCCAAGAACTTCCCTATATTGGAACTTCAGTTTTAATGCTTTTTTTTTTTTTTTTTTTTTTTTTTTCTCTTTAAATCTTTTGCAGTCTTTGCTAAGCATCCGTGGTTCCCTGTTCTCACCAAGGCGCAACAGCAAAACAAGCATTTTCAGTTTCAGAGGTCGTGCAAAGGATATAGGATCAGAAAATGACTTTGCTGATGATGAACACAGTACCCTTGAAGACAATGAAAGCAGAAGAGATTCTCTCTTTGTTCCAAATCGGCATGGAGAACGGCGCAACAGTAATATTAGTCAGGCTAGCATTTCATCCAGAATGATACCAGCCCTTCCAGCTAATGGGAAGATGCACAGCACTGTAGATTGCAATGGAGTAGTTTCCTTGGTTGGTGGACCTTCAACACTAACTTCACCTACTGGACAGCTTCTACCAGAGGTAATTATAAGTAAACCAGCAATTACTACAGTTTGGTTCAGACACAGAATTTTTCTTACTGTTCACCTCTGCATGCCTTATAATTTCTTACATCTGTGAGAAATAACTTGCAATAGTTTTTAATTAACAGGACTATGTCAAGCTCCTATGTCTGACCCTCACTGCAGTATTATATTTTCCTTGCCCTCAGCAAGAGATCTGCACATAGAGAGCAAAAAATATAAAACAAATTTGACAATTTGTACATAGTTTGCCTCAACATCAAAGGGAGGTTATATATTTCATATATAACTAAGAATATAACTTAGAAATATGTATAGGAAAACACCCATAAAATGCAACAGAATGCAGTTACTACTCCCATGATAGTTAGAAAGATAGTTAGAAATTTCCCTTATTTCAAAGAAACTTTTGTACTAATTTTCATGAGAAATGTACAATTGCTATGTATCTTTGCAGCTACATTACATTTCAGGACAAAATTACTTCTATAAGCTAAGTTGTTCTTTTAAAGTTTCAAAAAAAGGCAAGCTTTTTCATACAAAATATTTTAATATGGATTCAGTATGGGATTTTGGTGGCTGTAATAGCACTGTATTTAATCTGAAAAAATATTTCTTTTATAAATAAGTATGTAGATTTCATTATGACTATCACACATTTCTTTTTGTTTTGATTTCTCTCCTATCTTGATATAGAGTTTCATACCATAAATTTAATCAAATTAGCTTAAAGATTATAAATACATAGTTCTATATCAGAAATACATTCACTTTAAGAAGATTTAGTCATTTAAGTCAAGAGCCTTCACTAAAGAAATACTAATAAGTACTCCAAAATGGCTTTTCATCTTCACCCTACAATAATCTTGAAATCCCTTGAGTTCTGCAAGCTTTATTCTTCTTCTTCTGGATGGGGACAGAATAACGAAAAAAACCTGAGTGGTCTGTGTGATAGACAGAATTGGTGGTTAAGCAAGAACCAAGATTTAGGAACTTTTAAACACTGTTCCTGTGGTCCACACTGCAGAAGCAAAGCAAAGCAACTGTAAGAACACCTACATGCTACAGAGTAGTGATGTTTTTGTCACTTTTAAATTGGAACCGGCAAAACAAACAACAACAACAACAACAAAACAGCTTTCAACTCTGATCACTTTTTCACAAAAGAATAATAACAATCACGAGCAAAAAGATACCTAGCAAAAGTCTTGTTCACTCAGTCACTTAAATGAGAACCATCTTTGCTTTCACATTGGTTTGGTAATGTGTCCTGCTGTTGATTATTTGTAGCATCAGATAAAATTTCCACCAAGTTCCTCAATAAGAAATTCCTACAAGGACAGAAATCTTCATTGTGTAAGAAAGGCCTAACATGCTACGCAGAGCTGATATTAATTGTCACTACACATATATGCAGTAAATATTTTTAATCGGCTGTTGAAGAGGATGGTTTAATTCCTCAGTATTTCATTTACAGGGCACCACTACAGAAACAGAAATAAGAAAAAGAAGACTGAGTTCTTATCAAATTTCCATGGAAATGCTGGAAGATTCTGCTGCGAGACAAAGAGCAATGAGTATAGCCAGTATACTGACAAATACAATGGAAGGTATTTGATGCATTCAAATAAACAGTTCATTAAATTTCTGTTAACTACACACATACACTGTTGGAATTGATTTGCTTATTTAATCAAAATTGAGTTTCCTTATAATTCATATATATGCTATAAAAATTCTTTTTATAAGATGAAAGAATAAGCAGATGAATCCAGTATAATTTCCTATAGGGGAAGTTGCAGATATCCTACTACTCATATTCTAAAAGGACAAGAAATTCCTAAGAAAATTTAGTGTTCCTAATGTTACTTTAAGCCCAAATTTAAATGTAAACATTTTAAGTGAGTTCTGAAGTACTTTGTCTCACACATAAACAAATAGATCCCAAAGTACTTTTAGTCAGAAATACAAGACTTACATTTTTCTTTGAAACTATTCACAAGCCATTCTTACAAACATGTACCTTCCTGAATATACCTTCCTATTTTAGTGCAAGCGTGAACTGTTGGGACCTCCTTGATTCTCAGTTTGCAAAGTCTTGGTCCTACTCCCAGGTAGCAAGGATATCTCGATATCTCCTTGAAAGGTATTTTCCTCTAGCTGAATAGAGCTTGCTTTTCCATTCTTCTGGCCATAAAAATAAATAAATAAATAAATAAATAAATAATGTACATGTAAACTATATTGTCCTGATACCCATCTCCTGCCCACATCTGGTTTCTATTATTCCAGAAGCTGCTGAGTGCAAGCAATGTGATATTCCATGTCAACTCAGAGTCCAATGTGAAGCCATTGTCCAATGCCAGTCCCGTCCCACTTCTCAGTGTTCCGTTACATTTTCAGAACTATGATTGTTCCAGCTAATCCTCATATTCTTTCGGAAACACTATCTTTGTTATGGTTTATAAAGACAGAAGACTTTCACTACATACTGATACCCCTTTCTGCCTTTGATGTCGTGGGAGCACTTGTTAATTTCAATGACTTTGAGAGCTGTGGCAATTGAACTTTTAACTTCTCATACTTTCATCCATATAGGACAATATTAAAGGTTAGTCACTGGTCCTCAGGGTGCAGGGTTTAACACTGAATCCTCATTAGCAAATACTCTAAAACAGCATGTTAGCTATTCTAGAAAACTACCTGTGAACTCAATGATGGTAGAGACCTTCCTCTGTTCTAAAGGTTGTCTGAAAATTGGAAAAATTCAGGTTTAGGTTGATATCACTATGCTGGAATTTCACTGAAAGTATGTGAAAGTTATGGCAATTTCTTATGTATTTTGTAGTCTAAGTACTTCTCACTGAAATTTCTTTCTTCTGGGCTTTCATCAAGCATTGGCCATCACTATTGCTATTAACTCAATAGAAGATACTGTTGTTTTGTAACTTTGATAATATTGACAGTGAAATGGAAGAAAAAAAAGTTTGAAAAGTTTATAGTTGAGAACGGAGCTGTTCCACCAATACTAATATTGTTCTATTTCTGAATTGATAGACATACTGCAAATATATGACATTTTAAAATAGGAAGATAGACATTATTTATATTAATAATATTGATATAATTAAACAGTGCTAAGTACGTGCACTGAAAGAGTCATATAAATATTATAGTTGTGGTTCAGTGTAGTAGCAAGAACAATACTTTTAGTAGCTCGAATCAAAATATGTATGCATGTTATATACTTAACACAAAAATGTTGTAGTTTATGAAGCTTATACAAGCTTCAACGTGTCCATTGATGGGGGCATAATGTTAACTTTTACAATCCAAAACTAAATTATCTGTCATAAGCAAGTTAGCTAGCCTAAACTAGATTTCTTGATTCTCCATGCTGCCATTGGAAAATAACAGATGTTTCCCTCTTAAGAGAGGCATCTGAGATGATTCACTCTTTAGAGATAACTGCCACTGTCCATTGATTGTAGAGAAGTTTAGATAGATGGTTTGTTTAACTTCAAGATGGCTACACTTATGTGATGGAAATTCCAGTTGGTGTGAGCTGTTTATTTGAATGATTTAATCTTTTTACATATTTTAAATAAGAGCTTCCAGTGATTCAGAGGTTATAATTGAAGTATTTTTTTTTCTATTTTTTTTTTCAGAGCTTGAAGAATCCAGACAGAAATGTCCCCCATGCTGGTACAGATTTGCAAATACTTTCTTGATCTGGGATTGCTGGAGTCCATGGTTAAAAGTAAAACATGTTGTCAATTTAGTAGTGATGGATCCATTTGTCGATCTTGCTATAACTATTTGCATTGTTTTAAACACCTTGTTTATGGCCATGGAACATTACCCAATGACAGAACAGTTTAGCAGTGTCCTTTCTGTGGGCAACTTGGTAAGTTTATATTTGTCATACAGTTCTTGGTGTAAAAGTACCCTTTCCTAAAAGAAGAAATGTGTAAATGCATTGCATTGGTCTGGTCTTAAATTTATTCCACTTTTTTTTTTTTTTTTTTTTTTTTTTAATAATCAGTTTAGAAACTGTATTTATGATTTTCCTAGACAAATTGAGTTTACTGGTGCCTTCAACTTTCATGAATCTATTTTGTAACTACTGTAATGAAATAACTGAATATGTTTGGAAATGTAGTCTTTATCTGTCAGTTTTCCTGAGGTCTGCTTTGGGATTTGTCTTTGGAGGATGATATTCCCTTACAGAAAATATTTTTTTTCTGTAAGAAATTGATGAAATATTCAGATTTCAGAATTTCTCTCTGATTTTTTTTTTTTTCAGTTATACTACAGTGAAAGTGCTTTTCCAAGAAAGGCATTAGTATGACTTATTAGCAGTAAGTCATTGCCACTCTAGGTAACTAAAAATACTTTATAAGCAAGAAGATTATTATTTATTTTATACTAAAAATTACCTTGCATTTGTAAGTCTATTAGTGATGTGATTCCTGGTTTTAACCTGATCTGGAGATTTAATTTAATTCAGTTACTTTTCATAGCAGATACCTAAATGTGGTATCCAACTTAAATGTTATTGTTTGTTTCTCTATATTTGCTTCTGATGCTCAGGAAACAGAGGAATGAACCTTGCAAGTGTTGGTTTCTAGAGAGGACTCTAGAGAGGACTTAATTTTTGCCAGCTCACATAACTACCAATAGTTTACACAGGAGAGGTCTGGATTGACTCCCACAGCATGCAGTCCTGAAAACACAAACCAACAGAGTCTTTTGAACTAATCACACCAAAAAGAATAGTTTTGAAAAGTCTGGTAACATTTAAATGGAGTAGTAATGGATTTCTCAATCAGAGTATGTTTTAAAGGCTAAATAATTTCCTTATATTTACTGGTAATACATACTCCTATGACTTTTTCAAAAAAATAGAACAAAAAATAAACTTACTGCCTATGTGTTCTTGTATAAATTACAGTTTCCTTTCTCCTGGACAAATATTTAATCACTGGCATAATCTTATGTTGATCATAGATTATCTAATATTGCATTTTAATGCATTGGTCATCATACTAATGTTAGAATGATCTCTCTCTACCCATTTACGCTTACGAAGTTTTGTGCCTTTTCCTCTTTTTTTTTTTTCTTTTTTTTTTTTTCAACTCAAAGCTAGCAACAATCATATTTTTTAACTACCTTTGTAACAATCCAGTATCCCAGTATCCTTAGTTAGGACTATATATATGCAGTAAATATGGTTCTTGCTGATTTCAATTATGTTCACTGTTCCTCACTGTATTAATCTATTAACCTTAGTTTTGTAATTTGCATTCAAAATGTGTTAATTTACTGTTCACTGGTGACATCACAGTCTGAGGATAAATTAAAGATGACAAATATGATTGGGCCTTTGTGTAACATTTTAACAAGAAAGCAATAGTTCTAAAATGCAGTGATTCCTTTTGATAATATTCATTCAGTATACAGTATTTTGATAATTCATTCGGTATACAAAACTCCTAAGTAATTACAAAAAAAATTGAGTTTAGTTCTGCTAAAATGCCCCATTTCCGTGTATTTGAGGATGCAGTTATGCTCAAGAGAAAAATTTGTTTGTGGATGGCATAGGTGTGGAGGAAAAGATTTTTAAATGAAATGCTTTTGTTAATTATTTTTTCAATTATTTTAACAAATATTATTACAGTTTTGTTAAGAATTATCTTTATTGCATTCTCTTTACTACACATAGAAAAACCTGTTACATGGTTCTGATTATACAGTAATACCTCTCATATCTTAATTTAATAGTCTAGTGTTTCTCACTGACAACAGTGAATGTTTCCACAGCATTATGTACCATCCCCTAATATTCTTAAAATAAAAGCTAATCATGATTCTAGTAGTTATGTTCACACACACAGTGTATGTAAAAACTTAGCTTTGCTTCCATAAAACTTGCTGTGGAAAGACTGAGAACAATCTGGAAAAAGAACTATCAGAAGGCAATTGCAGGGCACATCAGCTTACTTTAGTAGACGGTGGATCACATAGGATATCCTTTGAGTGTTGTGCAGAGTATTCATATGTTTCTAGTGGTTTTGCATTATGCCCCCAGCTTCTTTATTACACTGCACAAACCACTGATCACTACTCATTGCAAGCAAGATGCTGGGTTAAATTCTGGACTTTCAAAAACAGGAACATTAATCATTTCACACTTGGCACTTCCAGGTATTTCAAATAACATTACCACCATATAATTCTTTTCATGCAAGGAAATAGCTATCACACAGGATCATATGTATTCTTGGATGTTCTATATCCTTACAAAATCCCAGTTCAAGAAATTCCAGCTTTCCCACTCTATTCCGCCCATACACTTTGATCTAAAAAGAGAGACCTTAGAGAGCCTGACCTCAGAGAGTCACTTCTGTTTAGACCATGAGAAAGGACACACATTACTGTCATCTTGTTTTATTTTACTGGGATTATCCTCTAGAAACAAGCCTAAAAACACTGGATCATAGCAGACCAGCTTCTGGATGATAAAACATTTTAATTGATGAACTAGAGCTGAGCTGCTCACTGGCGAATAATTTTTTAGAGGTTTATCTTCTGCCCTCCTATATCTGTCCTTATTTGGTTATTTGCTTTTAATTACCAGTTTTCAGTGCAGAAATACTTAGATGCTATTTAGAAGTAACAATCACCTGTTTTATATAGTAACAGGTATAAGGAACAGGTAAGAGAATTCAAGCTGGATTACAAAAATGTGCATAGATATATATGTTTCTCATAACAAATCAACTAATTAATTTTTGTTTTAGGTATTCACTGGGATATTCACAGCAGAAATGGTATTAAAGATAATTGCTATGGACCCTTATTATTATTTCCAAGAAGGCTGGAATATTTTTGATGGTATTATCGTAAGCCTTAGTTTAATGGAACTTGGCCTTGCAAATGTTGAAGGATTATCAGTCCTTCGGTCATTCAGATTGGTAAATAACTTGATAATTAAATATTTGCATGCAATTGTGTCACTCAAAAAGTTGTGCTGATGTATGTATTAATTACCAGTATTGTAAGGACATATTTAGTAATTAAATGGCTCACACGTTTATTCATAAATGCCTAATTTACAAATTGTATACATACAAGTTTCAAGCGTTTGTCTTATTGATATTGATTGATATCAAATTATCCTATCAATATCCAATTGTACTGATATCCTTTGCCATCATAAGACACTTTTGAAATTTTTAAATTTTTCCTTATACTGATTAAGATTCATCAGAGCTGAATAACTTAAAATACATACATCTTGGTACCAGCATAAAGAATCCTTAAATTTTTAGTCTTCCTGTTGTGAACATTACTTTGTGTTTCCCATAAAGCCACTAAGTATATCCTCACTTCAGAACATTTATTTTAATGGGCACTGAGAATAAACATTTAGTAACACCATTAGATATAATAAAGTCCTAACAGTGTGACTTTTGGATAAGAATACTTAAATTGAAATATTGTTTAGCTTCTACTAGAAATACCTCTTTTAAAGCAACTAATTTATAGCTATTTTTTTTCTGGAGGCACAACAGTCATGATTTAAAAGTCTGTGTTACTAATATTTATTACATTACCTGAAAATCTGTTATTTCTGAATACATAGAGCAGGCAGTAATTACTTGGTTTACTAGCACCAGTTGCCATGGTACCCAACTTCACATACCATAGTTTGGTCACTGAATATTATTATTAAATCAGTGAGTATGATCTGAATGGACATCTCAATACCAACATCAAATTGTTAAATTAAATATTGTCCTCTATGTGAGCCTGTAAGACCTAATGTAGTGCTGAGGGAAGCATAGGACTAAGCCAGCAAGGAGGGATTAGTAGGGGTAACAAAGAAAGTACAAACTTTTGTATGTTATTTGATGTCATAATCATCTGTGAGTGGATGTTTAAAAATACTGAAAGGTGGTATAAACACAAAATACATTCATTTTCTGCATGTGTTGCTAAGGTGAAATGCTGGACACTACGATTTAGGGAAGTACCAAACTCCATGCCCCCTGCTTTCCATTAAAATAATATTGTTCTTTGCGAAGAAAAAATTAGTTTACAGAAACATGTTTTGATAAACATCTTACATCTAGCTTCTCTGTGTTCACATGTGATTATCTAGAATGCATCTGTATACAAGTTAGAAGAATAAACTGCCACCCACAAGAGAATTTTTAGGCATGGGTATTAGTCTTATTTCTTTCTAGAATGATTTTAGAAGCAATAAAATTATTAATGTTGGTTTTCAAATGTTCCCATTTGGCTTCTGATACATAATATAACATAAGAAATGAAGACTGTACTCCATATTTCAGTACAGCATAGTGTAGACATCACTAAGTAGAAGCTCTCCAAAAAACAAAAACTCTGGAAAACTCTCAGGAAGGATAACTACTATACCTGTGAATGACCTTAGGAGTTTGGCCTAAAGTGTTTGGCACAAAATGTCAGGAACAGCAGGGAAAGCTATTGGCTCTCCTGTGTGACATCTCAGACAAGTGAATCTCAATTCATCTATAGAGTTTGCTGAACTGAATCCTCAGGAAAACCTTCTTAGTGCAAAGTAGGAATGCAAGCATTTTCAAGGAGAATCAGATATGCTAATAGGACCAAGCACTCTACAGCACTTCATGCTTATAGGACTTTTTAGAAAATGACGTAAAAATGCTACAGTCTGTGAAAATAATGTAAGGCAGAAATTATGCATTCACCATGTACTGTATTATATTCTTCTCAAGGATTATACAACTATTAGATTTTCCTAAAAAATGGTCAACTTAAATTGCGAGCTGTCTCCATAGATTCTAAATTTATAGGACATTGATAAACAACAGCCGAAGAAAGTATGTTTAACTAACATCATAAAAGATGTTTTTTGCAAATCAGTACTTTCATAAAGAATGGCACATTCAGAACTGCAGTATAACTAACACTAATGATTCCTCTGCGTTTTTGTTTTTCAGCTTCGAGTTTTCAAGTTGGCAAAATCTTGGCCAACTCTAAATATGCTCATTAAGATTATTGGCAACTCAGTGGGGGCTTTGGGGAATTTGACCCTGGTGCTGGCCATCATTGTGTTCATTTTCGCTGTGGTTGGAATGCAGCTGTTTGGGAAAAGCTACAAGGAATGTGTCTGCAAGATCTCCAGTGACTGTGTGCTTCCACGCTGGCACATGCATGACTTTTTCCACTCTTTCTTGATTGTGTTCCGAGTGCTGTGTGGAGAATGGATAGAAACGATGTGGGACTGCATGGAGGTTGCTGGCCAAACCATGTGCCTTATTGTTTTCATGCTGGTCATGGTGATTGGAAACCTAGTGGTAGGTGATAAACACTTTTGAATTCTGATGGAAAAACATATATAGCTTACAGCTGAGAAAAGAGAATATTTGTTGTGCTTCTGTTTGGAAGGAAAATAAAAAAAGAAAAAGAAAGAAACATCTACATGCGCTAGATTTTTGGTGAAAAGGATGTTTCCCTTCTCCACCATTTCACTTATTTCCATACATTGAAGTACACTTACTATAGCATCAGGAATTTAGAAATACACCAAAATTTCCACAAAATACCCTATTAAGGGAGTGTTAAGGATAATTTAAATATGCTGTTGAAATTCAGATGGCATCTAAACTACTCTTTAAGTAATAAAGATTATGCTGTACCAGCTCATGGCCAGCTTCCTATTTGGAGATTAATAATAATAATAATAATAAAAATCTAATGGAATTTCTTACACTCATTACAGATAATTCTGGCACTAATTATATGACTCAATGAAAATAAAGTATAATGTAGTTCTTATAATAGTGAATCTTTAACTTAAGTATTTAACTTTTAGTCCTGCTTAGAGGTAAAAATCAAAACCCAAATATCTGCAGACTGATTGGGCTTCCATGCTAAAAACGGGGTTGAAAGTTTTGAATTCAAAATTATAGAATAAATTTTATAGAAAAAAATTAATTCAAGCTTAAAAGTTAACATGTCAAAGGTTCAGTTGATATACTACTGTGAAAACTTCTCAGAAACCAGGATAATTTATTTTAAATTTTCTTTTACTATTAATATCTACAGTTCATCCTGAGATGCCTAGAAATTATATTTCATTGCTCATCAAAATTATATTTTAGTGATTGATTTTAATGTTTTATTTTTTCTTATAAAATAGAATTTTATAAATTCTAAAAAAATATAAAAATGTTTATGTCTTGGTTGTTTATACAACCTTGCAATCTTAACAGAAGCTCAGCAGAAATGTGCAGAGACTGAGGAAGTTATTTATGATCAGTAACCTGCTCCACTATTTTTTCAGCATTAATTTCTGCATGTAAGTACTGTTTCAGGTTTATATTGTCTCCTCTTCCTTCCAAATACTTATTTACTTCCAGGGTGAGATTTTTTTTTATTTTTTTATTTTTTTGGGGGGGGAAGGGGGGAAGGGCCTGGAATTGTGAAAGTCTGCAGAATTAAATATTGCACAGAGTAAAAATGAAAGCTCTTACACATTTCTTTAAGGGGAAGTTTATCTCAGATAGGATTTGAGGGTTTTATGGCTGGTCACAGTTTTACTTTTATAGTATCTTGAAATTACACCAGTATGACAGAGAACAAAGTTTAAATCCAGCATTCTTCTTTGGTGGAAGAAAGTTGACTAGGACATAGGCTGCCATTTTGCCATGTGATGACAATGTCTGACGCCTCATGGCCTCCACTTAGTCCAAACATAGGAAAGACTGCATTGCAGACTTTTAAAAAATTTACGAACCCATCCCATCAAATAGTGCAATTTTATACCAGATTGTTGTATCTGGTTGTATCAGACTGCAAGTATGAAATGATTCATTGCTTATAAGCTGTAGAGCAATAGCTACTGTTTATAGGAGATGACATTAAAACAACAATAATGATGTTTGAATTTTGATTCAATGAAGTTCTCAGTCAAAATTTTCATTAAATCACTTTAAAATATTACTTTTATCCTGTTATGACAAGGTTTATAGAATTTAAGAGACAAGCCCAGAATTAACAGAAATTCACAGTCTTATGGTATAATCTTTCAAATAGTAGTTAGAAAGTATAAATAGGTTAGTATAGCATTAACTGATGTTAGGTTTCTAAAATATCTGTATCATAGAAATTTATAGAATCTAACTTTATAGTATAATGCTTGATGCTTATTCAATTCTACTTGAATTCCAGGTGATTCCACTACAATATTTAGACAATATTTACAATATTTTAGTTTTTCAAACCTCTGATGGAATATCTATAGCTAGAATTTTTGTAACTTTTTTGTTACTATTATATACAAAAATGCTACTTCAAAAAAGAAAATCAAAAAGTCAAAAATGTTTAGGTATTAGCTAGTGTGTTTTCATCTTGAATGAATATTGTCAAAAATGTTTAGGTATTAGCTAGTGTGTTTTCATCTTGAATGAATATTGTCCAAAACCAGTAAGGAGAGGTTTTGTAATGTGAGGTACTATATGGTTGTCTAAAATTAGTGAATGTTGTTCTTCAAAACTATGTGTGCTTTTTGACAGTATCCTATAAAAATACAAACTTCTTATATGTATTTATTTACTATATAGCTGTATTCTCTCATCTTTTAGGTATTGAACCTGTTTCTGGCCTTGCTGCTGAGCTCGTTTAGTTCAGACAACCTTGCTGCTACCGATGATGATAATGAAATGAACAACCTCCAGATTGCTGTGGCAAGAATTCAGAAGGGAATAGATTATATTAAAAAAAAGATACAGGAGTTCATCCAAAAAGCCTTTGTTAGAAAACAGAAAGCTTTGGAAGAAATCAAAGCACTTGAAGAGCTAAACAACAAGAAGGACAGCTGCATTTCCAATCACACTGCTGTTGAAATAAGCAAAGATCTGAATTATCTTAAGGATGGAAATGGAACCACCAGTGGTGTAGGCACAGGCAGCAGTGTGGAAAAATATGCAATTGATGAAAATGATTACATGTCATTCATAAACAACCCAGGCCTCACTGTGACAGTACCAATTGCTGTTGGAGAATCGGACTTTGAAAATTTAAATACAGAAGAATTTAGCAGTGAATCTGATATGGAAGAAAGCAAACAGGTAGGAGATTTTGCTTCTTAACCGTTACATTTCAGCCATTTACATGTCTGTCAATTTCATACTTAGAGTTGTTTAAAATGCTGCCTTATCCTTGTGTATATATTTTATGCTTTATTATTTTAAGTATATATAATTAAAGGAAATAAATCTGCTATGTGAAAGTGCACTAGGGGTTCTAGACTTTATATTTTTAATACTTCATTTATTAGTATTTGGAAGACGTATAATTTTAAGTATGGTTATTTCTGTCACAGTTTATGAGGTTTTAGAAGTAGCACACATTTCATAAAATATCCTATCTGTGTTACTTCTAACATGATCTGAATTTTTGGGAGAAGAGTAGAGCTTTGCATATCTAATCAAACACAAATGGAGACTGAAGAAATACTGTTTTCTGTAGTTAGGATGGTTCTAAACATGAACCCTGATGATAAATCAATGATGTATTTTGAATTATCTAAAAAGTTTTGTGAGTAATATGCATACAGATTCTGGATTCAGAGACAATGTCTGGCTGAAGTGAAATAATCCAGACATGGATCAACATAATGGTAAAGCAGTATCTCAAGTTAACCTGCAGAGCAGACTAATCTTGTAGTATGTATGCATGTGGAAACCATTTACTTGAATGTCTTGGATGATTGTTATTGGGCAAAGAGACAGAAGTTGATCTGCTGACAGAAGCCAGGTGGCTTGTACACCAGAAGTGAACATAGGCAGGTAATAAAAGTATTCATTGAAATGATTGTATATTGGAGTAAATAAATGCAATAGCAGAAAAAAAAATAATTGAAAAATTATTTTCAATGTCATAAGAAATGTCAGAACTGTGAGGTTTAAGGGATCAGAAACCTTGGATAAATATGCTTTCAACTAGATTAGATGCTGTGATTTTGTCGGGTAGCTCATTAATACAAAAGCGTTTGTTTACCATAAAGCAGGTTCTTCTAAAAAGAAACATTGCATGACTGTACCATAGCTGTATAGCTGTTATATTTTCAAATAATGCTGCATTCCACAGCACTGCCAAACTATATCTCATGACATTAATAGATAGTCATGACCCAGTCAGTTATAATATGCTTTTTTGCTAAAGAACATAAGTTAAACTATGTGTGTTTGCAACTGTAAAGAGGGTTACTCTGCATAAGAAATATGAGATTAAAAGCAATATATTCTACATAGTTGCTCAGCTAAATGACAAACATTTTCAATATTGATGGATAAGATAGCAGTAGCATTTATCCACGACATTTAAGAATGTAAGAGAACTGGCCAGTATAAATGATATAATTTAAGAGATCAACTAGTATCAAAAAACAAGCTTTCAGAGTAACTCTGGGTCTGTTTTTCACTTAAGCTTATCTAGTGAAAGTTAATTGTCTTTTCCAATGAACCTTTAGCAATGTCTTCTAAGTCTTTTAATATATTCTGATGTTATTTCTTTAAAATGAATCTTCAATCGAAATTTTCTGCTTTCCTCGTGGTTAGTTTTGAGATGGGTGATGGTTGCCTTCCTAGTAACTCTAATTTAAGAAGATATATGCCTAAAAATTTCCTGAATATGAAATTTTTTAAGAATTCTGTAATATGCATTAGGAAGGTAGGAGGCTTATAAACTGTGCAGATGCTGAATGTGTGGTTACAAGACATGTTAGCCTCAGCACAGAACTGAGAGGTTAAGAAGATGCCATCCTCATCTGGTTCCTGACTCCCTGGCATCCTTTGTGACTTTCTCTACTACAGTGTTTGTAGGCCTGTATCATGTCACTGGAGTGATATAAATTAAATAGCATCATACCATAGGTATTATTTCTTTGTTTCTTCTTTAAGATAGATTGAATGGTTCAGCTTACAGTGTATCACCATGCATTTTATCAGAATAACTAAGGAAAAAACAAAATGCAATGCAAAGGCAGAAACTCCTCTGCTTTCAAAGTGAACAGCGCGAGTAAGCAAACTTTAAGAAAATGGAGTAAGAGCTCTTGTGCTGAAGAGTTCTAAATGACATACCAAATTTAAGGTGGCTTTCACAAGTCAATTGCTCTGTTTATTCTCATCTTTACTTCGTACAGGCGTTGTCCTGTTTTTTGTTTTTTTTTTTTGGTCGTTGTTTGTTTTTTGTTTGTTTGTTTTTGTTTATTTTGATTTGTTTTGTTTTTCCTAAGGCCATTTTTAAGTTTCAGTACTATACTAAATCAAAAAGGATTTTGCCTTTATTATTTATTTTTTTTTTATGAACTTGAAATGTATTGGTATGTCTTCAGGAAAAAAAAAAAGCAAATTAAAAAAAATGTATAAGCAATTCGAAAGTGAACTTACAATTGATTCTGGAAAATCAATCAGTAAATGATGGAGGTTATATGTATTGAGAAATTGCGGAGAAGTTTTTAAAGGGGATAGGCTAAGTGTAGGACTTCTGTAGAGCCTTAAAATTTCCATATAGTATCATAATCACTACCATTGCAAACCTGGGGAATAGTGCTTCTCTCAAGTTCTGCTCATGGACAACTATTTAGTGTCTGACATATTTGTACAATGCAAGTGTGCATATTGTGAATGGTAGCTAACAAACCATGCCCTGAAAATTATGAATTCTGTAGTCATTTCCATTTTTGTTCTGGGTTCTTTATTCCTCTCTTTCTGGATGATTTTTAGAAAAAAAAAAAAAGTGCTTTTATTTTATTCTGAGTATAAAAATGCACCTGCTTTGGTATTATATGAACAGGTGTTTTGCTGTGTGACAGGGATTTATCAGAATTCTTAATCTCCTCCTATCAAGTCAATAGTACTGTTGTACCTCCTGCTGCCTTCTGATTTCCTTCTGAGGAAGATAAAGAATATATTGGTGCAGTGTTTAAGTTACCTCTCTAGAAAAGTACACCACCATTTGCTTATTTTACTTCTTGAGGCATATAACTGAGACAACATTCCTGCTTGTAGGCCAGGTCTGCAAAAGAAGGGGTTAGAGATGAGGCAGAACTTTCCTTGTCTTAACTGTGGTGGTATGTAGCACTTAAAATACCCTCAAGAGAGATCCCTTTTAATAACTTTTTTTTTTTTTTTTTTTTTTTTTTTTTTCCCAATTGATCGTTTTTTTAACATCAGAGTTGTGGGAAGTTTGATCTGCACAAGAACTGTAAAATGAACCCTTTTTTCTTCTGGTGTCTTTTTGACTGACACTGATGTTAAGAGCTGAATGATTATTTTAAGTATGTCCAACTAAGGTCATAATAGAAGCAGGGGGAGGAATGTGCCCCTGAGAAATATGCCAAGAGCAGGTAATTGCTATAGAAATTATGACTGCAGGTGAGTGAGAAACAAATGCTATTTTTTTCTTATTTATATTTTCAGACATATTATGGAACAAAATAACTCTAAAAATAACTGTTTCTTTAGTGGATAATTTTGATTTTTTTTGTTTTTTTTGTTCTGTTCATAAAAATACCTTCCAATTAATTTGCCAGTTAATAAACAAGCAACTTTCCAAATCTGCCAGAATATGTTCCGCAACCTGGTTGCAAGTTCCAAATATATATACAAAATAGTTCTAATAGATATCACTAGAAATTTAGGGAAGTCTGTGTTTGGATGAAATGTAACAATAACATTTGTTACGTTGAAAAAATAAGCGTAAGATTTCAAGATAACATGACTACAGGGTCTTGTTCATAAGGATAGCCTGGCCAGAGGTCAAACCCACACACTTCTACTATTTCTGATTCTCATATCACAGTAGAATTTTATTCAGCATTTGGAGAAAAAGTTCTCCCTAGGTCTCAGATAGTAGAGTCTCATTTGCATCTTGGTTACTGTGTCTTAAGTGTGTGTGAGACATGATGTGTTATAGAACTCAGGACTGTATGACAAGTCACGATGGAGGACTTAGGATGAGCAATAGATTGCAGTAAGCAAGAAGCAGATCGTGTCTTTAAGATTTTTCAGTTTTTTTTTTGTTGTTGCTGTTGTTTTTTGTTTGTTTTTTTTTGTTTGTTTTTGTTTTTGTTTTGTTTTGTTTTATTGCTGAACCTAATGCTGTACTGAACAGTCTCTCCAAATCTACTTTGGCTTCCAAATAACATTTGATTTCTCCCAAGACACATCTTAACCTACAGATCTAGCTCATGTGTCTGCAGCTTCAGAAAGGCTTTTTCCTTGCATATTTTGTGATGAATTTACATTGTATACTTGAAGTTACTCAAGCAGCTGTCTGACATGGTGAAAGCACAATTTCTTTTATGGTCTCACCACATGACATGTTAGTGAGAAACATGTAGTCATAAGTGAAAATTATACTTACATTGTTTAAGGTAATGAAAAATGTCTTTCTTTTTATATGTACTACACTTGATTATTTATTTTGTAGCTACGTGTTTGTTCTGCTAAGAGACTTCCATGAAGCATTTTCTTACTGTATATAGATCCTAAAACACCCTAAAATCAGAGCAAGATTTCATGCAAAATTGACCCATGAAATGTAAGTGGATAATGGGAAACTACATATGCAAGACTTGAGCTTTGGATGAGGAAGAGGATTTACCTTAAAGACATTAAAACTTACTAATTACTTTAGAATAATAGTTACCTGAAAGTACTTGAAATAAGTGAACATTTGCTTGGTACTTTGAAGAAGGATTTTGTCAGTACCTCCTACCATAAAACAGAGGTGCAATAGCCAATAAGATAACCATCAGAAATAACACATTTCTGCTCTAAAAATAAGATATTCAAGAAAATTAATTTAAAAGATAGTAAGAAAATTAAAAGCTACCAAAGGGGATTATTTGATACTGTTTTTAGTTAGCTTGTGGATGCCATTACTATTAGAAAATCAGTGTTAATCAATGACACGAATGGAGTATGTTAATCAGATCAAACATCAGACTCCTAACTATTGTGTTTTTGTACCACTTAATAACTATATATTACATTTGAATCACAACTTTATGAATGAAGTTCTGGATTTCAACACACAAAAGTAATTTCAAAGATGTTCTTCAGCTATGGAAAGCTGGTTTCACAATTAAAGAAATACAGATACCTGCATGCCTCTATCACGACAGAATTCCAAAAGCCTTTTTATCTACGTTATATGTACAGTAAGTACAAACTCAGAACAGAGAAGTAAGGCTGCTCAATTCACTTTTGAAATCACAACAGATGGTTTTAATAAAATAAAAAATATCCTTCATCAGCTAATCCATTGAGCTTTCTAAACAAGGGATAAATTCAGTTTTCTGATTGGCTTCACTACCGCTTATGTAAAAAGGTGAAGTAAAAAGACAGAAACAGAGTTATTTTGTTCCCAAAAGATGCCATGGGGCTTCAATGAATTTCTTAGCAAAAACACACCCAGTAGTGAATTGATCAATTTGTTGGAAGATTTTTTTCCACATTTCCTTTAAATTATCTATCTATCTATCTGAATTCCCCCTTTATACAACTGACTAGTTCCAGGACTGTTGTCTTCCAAAGTGACAGATTCTTTATGTTATGGACTAGATTTTTACTTCTATTGCCATCTGTAAGTTCCACCACTATTGTTAGAACATGAAGCAGGAATGGGAAGAAATACATTTGCAAAGTATTTTGTTTACTCTATGTACATTTTTTGCAAATAAAAGACATAATCACATAGTTAAATGAGGACTTGAACACTAAACCAAAAAAAAAATAAAATAAAATGTTCTTTAAGACGCATTAAGCACTCTTTAAATAATAGAATAATTTCCAAATCTGATAACCATGTCTTTTTGAAATTAATAATTGTATTTTCATTTATGAATCATAGTTTCAGAGTGCAGATGATTAGCTCTAGTTCCTGCATTTCTTATTTCTCTAAAATAAACTAACAAGCTCTGTAGAAAGGTTTGTTGAACATTTCAGGTGGTATGCATATCCCTTTTTGCCAACTGATCATAAAATATTTAATAACTATGTTTTAATTGTGTTAAAGCCGTGCTTGAATTAGAGATTCCAAAAAGAAGAAAACTAGAAATCCTGTGTCTTGAACTTCACTACCTACCATTCTTACTTCTCACAGGGGTAAAACCAAGCTGGAGCAATCAAGAATGCAGCTCTGGTGCTTTTTAACCAGGTAGAGCAACGTGTCACCACTTTCACACAGGTTACCTAAACAAGTTATACATATATATGTATATATATATATAATCACTTTTTGATGGATTTTGACTGGCCTGCATGCTATTCAGCTATGTTCCTTCCCTATCCATTGCAAGATGGTAGAAACATGCACAGCTGCTCTCTGCTGAGTCACGGGACTCACACCACAGCATGGTCAGGCGGGATTGGCAACCCCAACATACATTTTTTAACTCTGCTAATGATTTTTCTGGATAGTCTAATAAAGTCTTTAGCAATAACTGCATGTTCTCCAGGTTATGAAGTATGGATCATAAAAGTACTGGAATGTTATACTCTAAAGAGGCCAAAGGAAAAAGGGAGCATGCATAGTTTTTAAAAAATAAAAACAACCCTTTTTGATTCAGCCCTTATAAATGTATATATTTAATGAAATGTGTTAGGTGATCTATGTAATGATTACTGCCACACTTCAGCTCCTTAACAAATAAAATCTAAACTATTGAAATAGCTATTTGCATAAAAATTGCATTGTTATATTCTTAAATCTGCAATGCACTGTAATGCAAATCCTTAAGATGCTACAAACTACATTCTGTATTGATTTGGGCAGTGCATATCTTGAGTTTTATAAGCTATAAGCAAAGCAAACAGTTTCATAACTGCTGAAATAGTACTTCACAATAACCTCTCTAAAAATTCTCTCTGAACAGATCATTTAACAAATACTCTTTTCTTAAACTTTAAAATTCTTCATAAAAAAATTGTATTTTGGAGTGTGTTTCTGGATAGCCAAGTCTGTGACTGAGTTGGCAGACTTCACTCAGTGTAAATTAGAGTAACAATGAAGTAGTCAGCACCATTTTTATAAAATTGCATGTATATTTACCCTATTTTTAAATTTTTTATTATAGGCATATATAATTTCCATTGCAGCATAATTGGCAGAGCTTTCAGGAATAGGGACAGTAGTATTACATAGGAGCTAATGTTACACAAAACTACAGAAGACAAACTATCCTGGTAAAAATTGGTATTTCAGTTTTGTTGGGATTGAGATTTCAGCCCTACACCTTCTTTACTGAGACTCAGGCAGAGTCTCACTGGCTTCAAAATGATAACCAAATAGCTCCATTTGTACTACTGTGTAGTCCAGTGATGCCAAAAGAAATTCATATTGCTGTGTATTCTGAAAAGTCTCAGATTTAACTGATTATTTTTTAAACCCAAGATATGCTTCAAACATCAAATAAAGCTCTAGGGGAAAAGGGGGTTTAAGCCATTTTCTTAATATAATGTAAAAGTTAAATATCATAAGATTTGAGATCTAAAGTCAGTTTAGAATCACTTGGGAATCAGCGACCCCCTTAATTTATATTTTGTCACTCAATTACAGTGCAGCTTTAAAGATTCAAGGATAAACCACATTGCTGAATTACCAAAGGCAATTTGTAATGGCTGAATCCCTTTATTTTATTGTCACTTGAATCATTAAGCAGTTTGTAAAGCTTAAAGTTTTTGTTGCCTGCTCTTGCTCTTATTGAAAGCTAGAATAAAATCACATGAGAGCAAGACTGGGTCTTGAGCGAATGCATTTTCTCGTAAATGGGCACATTAACATGCTGTTGGTCAAAGCTTGTTTCAATGATCTAAGCTGTTGAAAAGAGATGCACTGCTCTGAAAGGACGGAATGGAGGCTGATTATACGTATGTTAGACAAGTATTTGGGTTGGTGATGAAGCATTTTTTAATGTTATATTCTATACATTAATATTTATAATACTATCTTCTGAAAAATATAATACCATTGAGGTAGTCATTTTTTGGATTTTATTTCTGTGTGTGATTTCCACAGTATTGCTCAGGCTTCTGCATTAGTCAAGCATGTTGTTTTGCTGATTCAGGCCTTGAGAATGCTGCATCATAAGCAATTGCTTTCAAATGTATCCTTGCAAAGGAAAATGTCGTATCATTGAAGATGCAAATTAGTATTTACAGGACATGGCATATTCTAGAAACTGATAATCACATATGTGGGATGAAAAGAAGATTTTGTAATCCTCCATGTCTCTTGAGTTTCCTTAGTTTTATTAATTTGATTGCCAGAAAAAAAAAAAAATGCAATGCTTCTTTCCTAATTTAGGCTCTTGGTGCAAAGAAGAGGAGTTTTAGTAATTTTTTTTTTTTTTTTTTTTTTTTTATAATTCAATTGTTTGAGATTATTTGAAAAATAATGAAGAGAATGCTTTATTTGAAAAATAATGAAGAAAATATAGGAAGTTTTGGTTTTACTGGTTGTAAATTGCAATTCTATCACTTGTTTTTTAGCAATTGTTTTTTTAGCTGACAGGACTATCTGAAACAGAGTTTCAAAAGGAGCCATGGGATGAAGCCATTAAAAAACTGGCTGCCTTTTAACGGGAAGATTAATAATTGATGCTTAATATGAACTTTTCTACTTTTATGAACTTTTGCTACTACTAAGTCAGTCATTAACTTAATGATGATGGATCAGGCCATAAATTAATTTTAATTTTCCTAACTTAAATGTGGCAGAATATTGTTCTCACAATATTTGTTTTTTATTTAACAAAGAAACTGCCTATAATTTCAGTGACAATTATTAGACTTTTTCTTTCTTAGTATTACCATGATATATAAAAAGAGAATTAATCTACAAATCTCATTTCCTT
Source organism: Oxyura jamaicensis (assembly GCF_011077185.1). Taxonomy (NCBI): domain Eukaryota; kingdom Metazoa; phylum Chordata; class Aves; order Anseriformes; family Anatidae; genus Oxyura; species Oxyura jamaicensis. The sequence goes on from NC_048899.1 coordinate 20,928,709, forward strand.
TTTAAAAGATAGTCTTATATGTGGATAATAAGGTGTTGTATTAATAACGCTTAATACAGTGTACATTAATGTACATTTTGGTCTGTAGATGTAATACAGAAAGCAAAGTTTTAAATATTCTCAGTATACGAGCTACAAAATATTTTGCTTTAGAGTTATTGATCTGCATGAGCAGCAGTAAAATTATTCAGCTAAAAGTGATACAGCCGTAAATGTTTCAGATTCATAAATGTTGGAAATTGTAGCAGAAAATGAAGTATGGAAAGTGAAACAAGACACTTTCATGTTTACTAAGCAAAAATTAACCACTAGAAATATTAAAATCTCAGTGTGTTTACCCAAATCTTTTCACATTTGTGAGTATGATTTTCCATGTATAATAGATCATGTTATTTAGAAAGAATGGTTTTCCAACTAATGCCAGCGTGCTTGTCAGAAATCTTTCTATTACACAGCAAGTCCTTTATTTTTGGTCACAATCCAGCTATAGTTGTGTAACCTGCGGTCTGATTGACCTCATATTGACTACATTTGCATGTGGACATAAAGGGCAGCTTCTTGAAAATTAACACTGAAGTTACCCATCACCCAGCATAAATTTCTTTTAATTGTCATTCGTCTCATGTAAGGTGAATATGAGAGAGGAATTGCTTACCAAACTATATAAAGAAATATGTGCCATTTACTTCATTTTTGGCAGAAAAATCCCTGAACTCCCAATGTATTCTCCTGTAAGGACAGGTTTTAACTGAAAAATTAAGTAACCGGTTTTAATTTGCAGCAGTGTCTCTGAAAGAGAGTATACATAGTAATGCCTTTTTAGTTATCATCTATTATTTGCAGCAAAATCATTAAAAAGATCTGAACAAATATATATATTTTTTTACATTATAAAATATCAATACCTTGAAAGCTAATCATGAAAAGTATTTGGAATCCTCAAAAACTCTGTATACAAAAATCCAGTAGAGGTCAAAGGGCATCAGATCTGCTTAGCTGAAACCACAGATGAGTCAGTGATTAGCCTTTCTGCTACATCAATGCATATTCAACTTCAGTGTTTAAGTTAGAGATGCATTCTGGATCCCCCTCTAAATTACTGCTCCATGGGATAAAACAAAAGTATTTCAGTATTTTTTTTAATGTTGCTTTCTGATTACAAGCCTTCTTTCACAATAAAAGAAAATGTATTTGGGGTGAAAAAATTTAAGATTCAAACAGTATTGGCAACTGAAAACAAGGTTCAAACTCTATGTCCAGTTTTTGTGCTAGATGCTGTGTGCATCTTTAGTAGGTTTGACCTTTCAAAATATGCTTTCTTACAAGAAAATTATGGGCAGTCTTGCATGACTGGTAAATAGTTTGACCTGATCAAAATTTCACTGTACTTGGTATAAAAAGTTACTTAATTTGAGCTGGTTTATATCACTCTCCAATTCTTGGAGTTTTCACATCTAGGAGTGTTTTTACGTAGTGAGGACTATAGTATTTGACTATTTACAAAGTAGTACATAGACAGAAAAATTTGGGATGGAAGGAACCTCATGACGTGTCTCATCTCAGTATTCACAGGAGATTGGAATGCAAATAGATTTCAGAGCTGGTAATCTGTGCTTTCTGGGGAAAAAAAAAAAAAAAGTACTGCAGAAATTTACTATTAAATGCCATTAAATTTACAGCTCTTTCATCTAGATATGCTGTATGTTTGTGAAAACACCATCTGCAGTAGACATGCAATGTATGTGGGACTTTCTATTTGTTCATTTCCCTGAGAAAACTGAAGAACATTTGCTGTGTAATCTAGTAAAGGAAATAAAATAACTTGAGAGTGTGGTATATGCAAGCTCTCCAGTTGTATTACCACTGAGCTTTCAATTCAAAAGTCTTATGCATGGATCAGGTTAGTAGCTAAATCACTTCTGATAGTTCCCTATGAGAAGATAAACTGGGAAACAGAACTATTCAATGTGCACCTCATTACTGTACATACTTAACAACATAAATGTAGTGTTTTTCAAAAGTAATTGACTGGCAGGATTTGATTCAGTATAATTTTTATAGAATATGTATCTAATGAGAAAAAATTGTTCTGTGGAACTTTACTTGCAGAAACTAAATGCATCCAGTTCATCTGAAGGCAGCACAGTTGATATTGCCCCTCCCGGAGAGGGTGAGCAAGCAGAAATTGAACCTGAAGAAGCTCTTGAACCAGAAGCCTGTTTTACAGAAGGTTGTAGAATAACTGTTGACTTGAGAGATGTATCAGCAAAACTGCATAATTATCAGGCATATTTAAGATCTTGATACTTTCAAATCTGGTGTATCTTCATAACTTCTACAAGCAAAAGGAAATACTCTAAGCCTAGAGTGCTGGAAATCAGATGACAAAACAAGGTTTTCCTAGGCTTTGATTACCTTTGCCTGGCCACTTCTTACATCTTGTAATTAAGGAACTTCATTAACTTTTCTGTTCATTAATTTTTCTATTTTAAAATGCATTTCTATTACTTGAAAGAACCCTTAAATTTTGGAACAAGTTTGTTTCTGTGAGACTCCATCAACAAACAGAACAGTTAGATGCCAACAGTCAAAAACATCAATATATTTTGGATAGAGTTTACTCCTAATTATGTCTACTACTGTCTGGTTTCATTGCAAATTTCTTACTATTTAACCTCAGATAATTGACATCCTATAAATTTAAGTGTTACATTTATAAATTATTATAAAACTCATTATCACTATTAATAATGTTGATATTGACTAATTATTAGCAATTATATACAATAATATATTATTATTATATATTATATATTATTATTATATTATATATAATATATATAATATATATATTACTATATAGTAATAATATAGTAATTATTGACTTTGAAATAATTTGCTTTTAAATCCTAATATTTCTTAATCTAATGCAGGTTGTGTGAAGAAATTTCCATGTTGCCAAGTAAGTATAGAGGATGGCAAAGGAAAAATCTGGTGGAATCTTAGAAAAACCTGCTACAGCATAGTTGAGCACAATTGGTTTGAGACTTTCATTGTCTTCATGATTCTCCTGAGCAGCGGAGCACTGGTAAGTAGAAATGCTTCAGATGCTGAAATATTTAGATATCTCCTGAGAAGCAACAACAAAATTTAAACTTGCATCAGAAAGGCCTGTTTTGGTTGGAGCTGTATAAAACTACTTGCATTCCACAATTTCATGATTTATTTACTGAAAATTGGCACAAATTTGAATAAGTTTTACATGCATTTAAGTTTACCCCTGTAAACCTGCTGCAATTTTATTTAAGCCAACAACTCAGGACAGTCTGCCAGTTTTCAACATGTTTGTCAAGAGATTTGAGTACAAAGGACCCTTGTTAACTGTGAATATATAGCTAAATGTGTGCTTTCTAATCCTTATTTCCTTTGGGGCTCAACCATTTTTTGGATTATGCTTACAAAAGACCATAGAAAAAAACTGAATCGCTTCAGTATAACTGAAAAAGATTGAAGCAAAACTCTGTTGCTGTTTTGGAGGCAGGAGATAGGGAAGAGTGTGACAGCAAATTAAACCAAACAGCTATTTTCCAAAAAGATTTACATTGTCTACCTTTCCAGCTTTACTTCAGGTGAACATTTGCTACACTATCAAAATACATACTATAAATTCCAGCAAACGAATTACTCTTTAATTTGAGTTTTAGACAAAAATGTTACTGATGGAAGATAGAAATGCAAGCTCTTGAACTGCTTTCAAAATGGAATATACATATCTGGATCAGATTTTGTATAACAGAGGGTTTTTTTTTTGTATGTGAAAGTTTTGTAATACCACAGTGAAAAACAAATACAAAACAAAAACAAAAACAAACAACAAAAAACACCACCTGCTTTGAGTTTATTTCCTACTTAGTAGTAAAATAGAATATATTTAATCAATACACCTTACTGGAGGTTGAATACATAAAGTTGCTTCAGTTTGTAACATGGTTAAAGATGAGAAATAGGTAAAATATTAGGATGCAGAAGAACAAGGGGAAAGATTAGCTTTGACATACTTATTTTTATCATTTACATTCTGTGAAGTATTAGTAATACCTGAATATATATTTTTTTCACAGGCTTTTGAAGATATATATATTGAACAGCGTAAAACTATCAAGACCATGCTGGAATATGCTGACAAAGTTTTCACATATATTTTCATTTTGGAAATGCTTTTAAAATGGGTAGCATATGGTTTTCAAGTATATTTTACTAATGCCTGGTGCTGGCTGGACTTCCTGATTGTTGATGTAAGTACATAGTCCTTAATACTTTAAAACTCTGTATTGAAAAGTTTATGTTGTAAACCTCATTACTACTAAGTAATCTTACAAACATGCAAAAATATTTCCCATTGTATAGTTACAGTGCATGAGTAATAGCCTGCAGTTACCTGCATGTGTTGTTTAAAGTACATTCATGATCCAGAAGGAAAAGGGTGCCTGGCCATCAGCTTGTTAATTCTTCTTGGTTAATAATTTCATACTCTTGGTGTATCAAACTTGAGATTTTATGGAAAAACAAAGAACCAAAAACTAATTTTGAAGCTTTCACGGTATTTTTAATGTCAGTCTTGTCATACGGCTTTACTCCTTAGCAAATGAAACACTGCTTTGTGCAAGTTCCTTCTACAAGCATTGCAACTGAAATGATGCATTTAGACCAGATTTTACCTGAGTTCTCAGAACTATATCCACTCAAACTATCTGGTTATCATTTTTAGTAAAATAAAAGACAGTGTCTATTTGGTCAAAAAATTAATTACTTTTAATTGGCTAACAATCTGCAATAGTTAAATCAGCTGTGCTTTGGCAGGGCTTATGACAGAAGACAATATAAGGTTTCTTGGCTGCCTTCCCAGCTCTGATATACTTCTGTGCAAAGGCCTTGCTTATGTTGTCAAAATGGATCAAAGTTGGTTTTACTCCCAGAATACTTTGGTCTCTTGCCTTCACACTTTATCTGACCCAGTTCACTGGCTATACATATCCTCAGTGTGGAACTGAGATGTAATCTTAGGAAAACTGTCCATTTCTGGACATGTATGTGGTTTATGCCCAAATGTACTTTTTGCCCAAGCTACCATATTTCTTGAGAAGTTTGTATAAAATCTTCTTCCCCAGTTATTATTTGTTGATATATAATTGGAATGTGTCAGATTTGTGACTTCCAGAGGATAAAAAAAAAATGCTAGATTGACCCATAACTCAAAACTGAAGACTTTTTTTTTTTTTTTTTTTGTTAACCTGCCTGTGTTAGTTTTGTTATACTGTTAATCTCTAGCTCCGTCCTAAAAATATACACTAGTATTAAGCAGTATAAAGGGTTTTCTTAAGAGGATCTTAATGTCTTAATGTAGAATACAGATGCTCCTTTCCAGGATTATGTTAAGAATGGAATTCATTTTAGATAAACCACAACTCATGTTCTAATTATTCTTTCTGTAACGTAAACCTAAACTGATTATTCTAAGCCATACTCCATGGTTTATTAATAATAGTTTAGCTGCTGTTATCTGAACAGGCTTTCAGAATTATAAACATCATCATCATCATAAGTAAAGCATCTTATATTGCCAACTCTTTTCTCATAATTTTTAATTTTATAAACAAAAGCATGACCAAATGAGATCAGAACCTTCTACTTTTGAATAATTATACTCAGTGTTCCAGAAAGTGGTGAAAATATCTTACTGTGCCTAAGAGTAATTCAGCAATTCTTGTAGCATGACCAGACAACATTCAAAAGAAATATATGAACTCATTTTATCTGCCTTAGAAGAGAATCTCTCCATACTGTTTTATTGGAAAGATTAAACAGGTGTGATTCAGCAGATTTTCCAAGAAAGAACACTAGTGAGCCCTTCTTCATTACAAGTGACTAAAGTTAATCAAATCGTTTAATTCCATCCACTAAAATTATTCAAGAGCAAACACTGATAGTCCTTCAGGGTTTTGACCTTTAATATCTTCCATACCTGACTGTCTCAATGTGAGAAATAGCCATAGCTACTTTCAGTCATTGTGACCAAATTAGATTTTAATAATTACATGAAGAAAAGGCAATTTTCAGCTCTGTCAGTTAACAGCAATGGCAGATGACTGTGGGTACATCTGTCTACCTCATTTTAAGACCTCATGCCATCTTTCCACCCCACTCTTCTGCTGGGTGCAACAATATCTGTAGCAAGGAGTAGAAGTGAAAATACCTGTGCCTTATCCACCCACAATCAGAATCTGGTAAATTATTTCAAACACACTCATTGGTGTTTTAAGCTAAGATAATCAGATTTGCATACAGGCAGATGAGAAGCAGGGACATCAGCTGGCAGAGGCAGTAATATCTTAAACCAGTTCAACCAGACACTCTAGAGCAGTCATCATACTGTGCCTTGAGTCTTGTTCTCACCCCTTTGTCCAGAAGCCATCTGTCATTTCTTTATTAGGTCCAGTTTTTGATGTACAGCTGTAATGACCATAAGTTCTCTTTGCCACATACAAAGCTAGGAGATAGTGTGTCTGGGCAGGAGATGGGGCATTTGGGAATACCCAGTGAGTTGCCAGTTATTAAATTTAGGTCATTTTCTGCTAAAATATATAATCTTTGGTGATCTTAGGTGGATTTTTTTTTATGCTATATATTTTCAAACTTTATGAGGTACTTCCATAATTTGTTAATAACACCTTATTTTTAAATTATGTATCATTCATAAATCACATTTAAATGAAATAGAAATAAGTAATATTTAAAACAAATAATGTATTTGGCAACTACTGTGGGACAGTAATGTATCTGTGGAATGAAATCTCTGATCTTCCAGAATCTCAACACTGAAATTTCTCATACATGCTGAAATTCCAATGCATTCAATTTTTGAAAAAGTAAATTTTCAATTCAATTCAATTTTTCAAAAGTAAAAAAACAAAAACAACAAAAAAAAACACCCCCAATTGGACTTGTATACGACATTCAAAGTCAGTCATACAGATGATTTCTAGTTCTTCAGCTCAGAAATATGGCTAAAATATTTCATGCCTATTTCTTAAAACAGTTCAACTCATTGAATTAAACTGTGCTCTCAACCTTTTTAATAGTTTTTAAGAATAACTAATTAAGCCACAACATTCTGAAAAAGAATCGGAGTCACGTTAAACTAATATACTAAATGCAGTATAAACAGAGTAAGAGGAAACTGCTGCCCTGATGACCTCATAATAAGAACAAATAAGAAGGGGAACAGACTCATGTGTTGGGAAACCAGACGCAAAGAGAGATTTCACTTTGTATTGTGAAATTGTGAAATTTCACTTTGTATTGTATACAGTCTAGTATGCCTTTATGTGTGCCTTAACATGGTACACTATGGCAATATTGGATAATTTGGTAATTAACTGATTTCTGGAATTACTAATTCCAGAATTCAAAGGGATTTTCACAGGAAATGCATGAAACCTAAAACTCTTATTCAGGAAGTAAAGGAACAGAATCAGCTTGCAACTATACACCTGAACAAAATAAACTTTGAATATTTTTTCAGTAAAATACCATAAACTAAGAATTAGTCACCAAGTATATACAGAAAAAGTGATATTAGAAGAGAATCATAACATAAAAGCATAAGAAAAGCTATATTGGATCCAATGCCCTGCCTCAGAGAATGTCAAAAATACCTGTCTGGAAAATTAAAACTATAGTAACTATCTTTTTTTTTTTTCTTTTTTTTTCTTCTTCTCCAAATCTGGTGGTTTATTTTTATTCCTAATTAAGTGTAATCTAACATATAAACTACATGAAAGATAGGATAAGCAGTGTTAGAAGTGAGGAGGGCCATACACCACAGAGAGTCTGGAATCAAATCACATAAATTAGCGACCTCCGCAAGTAACAGAATTCATATGTATTAATATTTCATGACAAGTGAGAGATTAATTTACATAGCAATATAGTAATGAAACAGTTGTTTTCCATCTGTTCTCCCATTGTCCGCTGAGACTTGATCTTGTAACTCCTGTGTTTGTGATTCATCTAATTGTTTTTTATTAGACAAGTAATATAGGAAACTACTTTTTCAAATGGTGGGCAGTCTTACTGCCATACCACTTATTTCTGCACAGCCACTGGTTTGAAGAACATCTAGACTGAGGTACAGAAATGAACATTAGGGGGATGTTTTTAAGGACTGAAATATGCCTATGTTCTTGTATGTGTTTTCTGTGCATTTGGTGGTAGAACTGAAATAAAATATGAGTAAGGTAGGATATTTACCCATTTGTGTCTCCAAAACTGCCAGAAGTTAGTAACTATCACACATTTTATAATATTTTTTTTTTTTTAATTTTGGAGAGAGTTGGCAGGCAAGTGACAAAGTAACACTTCTGTCAATATATATTTCATAGATACCCTGGCTGTTGGTTCTGAGATCTGCTTTTGATTTAGAAGTATTATTTATAACAAAAGCTAATTAACCACTATATTGTTTAGTATGTTATTAGTGATTATAGATATTAATAATATTATTAGTTAATAAACTATCTTACCATATTCGGAATTATAAATTGCTTGGAAGGTTGAATCCTAATGAAAGCTAATGAAACTATGACTCTTTTGTCTTCAGGCATTTGTGAAAACTTTATCCTTCACCGAGAGTGTGCTTTCATCTGACTATTAAGCCCCATTCAGCTATAATAGATATTTAATAGCATATATTCCTTTTTCAAGTGTGCCTTCATATGACTTTCTAACAAGTATGAAAATCATGGGATCAAGCCTCTAATGTCACTAAATTAGAGCATTCCTCCATTTGTCACTGTTGATCTTACTGTAGATTCAATTTGTATGCTTTTTAAATAAACTGCAGTGTTTTTTCTTATTGATTTTTATTATTATTATTTTTATAGGTCTCATTGGTTAGTTTAATAGCCAATGCTTTGGGCTATTCTGAACTTGGTGCCATTAAATCGCTTCGGACGTTAAGAGCTTTAAGACCTTTAAGAGCCTTGTCGCGATTTGAAGGAATGAGGGTGAGATAAAAGAAAGTAGCCTGATTTAATCTATGCACACAAAGATCAATGTAGAATTATGAGACTACAAAGAGCTACAAAAGAACTCAAGAGTGGGAACTCATGCCAAAATGTGTGGGAAAATGCCTTTATGTCCTTAAACGTATGACATCCATACAGTTTTCTTTTGGATATTAGACCTTAAGCTTATCAAATCTGCCTGCTCAAATAAATAGTTGGTATACCAGTCCTGTGGCTATTAATATTTCCATTTGTTTGTGGATCTATAGAGAAAAGGAAAAGAACTAAATTAAGTTCCATTCTCTGTTAGTTTGCCAGTAGCAAAAAAAAAAAAAAAAGATAACAGTGGGAAAAAAACGCACTAAAGACACTAAAGATACAACTAAAACCATCCATGTGTTTCACTGTCTATCTGTCTGGGAAAAAGATCCCACAACAGAAACTGTATCATTAAAGAAAGGTTCTCTGAACAAATACCTGAAATAAGGATGGGGCTAGAAATGTAGAAGGGAAGAGATCAGAAATCATTTTTGCAGCTAGTGTCCTTTACTTCATACGAATACATCTGCTGCCATCTTACCTCTCCTCCTACACAGCTGAATCCTTCCTGTTGAAAAAATTATTATTTTCATATTCTTCATATTCTGCCAATTGGACAGAAAAAAAAAAAAAAAAAAAAAAAAAAAAAAACACTATTACCAGCTGTCTGCTGTAAATGCAAACTATGCTATTTCCTGGAAAAATAGATGCTCAAAAAATTAACAAGTTATGTTACGTTATTTAGAAATCTCCTTTTTATCTTTCACCTCAAAATATCCAAATGTTGTAATACCTTTTTACAGTTTAGTCATAGGTCTTAAGTCTCCAAAAAAATTGTGTAGTTTCTGTCTGAGTAGAGGCTGCTGATATTCCAGGAAACTGTGCCCTGTGACACATCACCACTGACTGCCATTACGTTTTGCATAATTTGCAATCCAAGCAGCATGTAAGTCCCTACCTCATAAATTAGCTCTATTGATTTTAGAATATTTTCAGTCAAGTTACGGATTTGAAAAGTCTACTATTTTCAAAACCATGCAAAAATATTCACTACACAAAAATCAGCTGCTGTCTCACAAATAAATATGGTTAAGTAATTTTTTTTTCTTCCCGTGTATCCTTTTAGGTCAATCACAATAAGTAATTAAATAAAAATTTTGTCAGGGGATTTGGGGATTTCATCTGATTTTTTACAGCCACTTATTCATATAGATTAGTTCAATTGTATTAAATGAAGCAATTAAAAATAAAATTAAAAAAAACAACAACTAATGAATATATTTAAAAGCAACTACGGGGAGCCAGGCAATTTAAAACCAAGATTTGCAGCAGATGCTGTTATTTAAAAACAAATAAAAAGTGCTTATTTTTGTTACATTGTAAGCAGATGCTAAAATGCATTGGTTCCAATATATACGTAAAGGTTCTGAAAATAAAATCATTTGTAATTATAGTTTCACATGCAGATATTTTTGTTTAGTCTTCCTTATCATCATTCTTTTATCTTATTCTGTTTTATTTCCTATTTATAGATTTTGATTTGTATTGTTGGAGTTTAACATTTCTTTCTTTCTTTTTCTCTAGAGCACACATTCTAAGAACCCATCTTGCTACTAACAGGTTTTCTTTTGTTTTCACTTTTTTTTCAGACTTTTGCATTGTCTTGGTTTCCATATAACTTTCATTTCTTGCCTTTGGTAATCTCATTAGTGATTTTTATTGAACCTTAAATAATTCCCCTTAAATTTTTTCATCGTTAACTGTCCATTCCATATTAATACTGTTTTAACATTTTAAAGTATTTTTCTTTTTCTTTTCATAAACTGACTATTTTGTTTAATTTGTATGCTAGGTGGTTGTAAATGCCCTTGTAGGAGCAATTCCATCTATCATGAATGTATTGCTGGTTTGTCTTATATTCTGGCTCATCTTCAGCATCATGGGAGTAAATCTGTTTGCTGGCAAATTCTATCACTGTGTCAATACCACAACTGGCGAGATGTTTGATGTCAGTGATGTCAACAATTATACTCAGTGTGAGGAACTAATAAAAAACAATCAAAGTGCCCGATGGAAAAACGTGAAAGTAAACTTTGATAATGTAGGAGCTGGATATCTTGCTCTCCTTCAAGTAGTAAGTAAACTTATATTTTTTCTTTTTGCTCTTTAAAAAAAAAGTTTAGGACAAATGGGCTACTTAAGTCTGTTAAGACTTAATTTCCTTATAGCAGTCATGTACAGTTTACACAACGGAACCCTGAAAAAGCCCCTAGTACATTTTTAGCCATAATTTTTGAATGAATAGTAGTAAACTTTCCAGGTTAGAGCATATGATCTCATCATGATGATAAAAGTGTCTTTTATAAGTGAAAAAAGTACAAGAATCTTTTTATTGCAGCAAAATATAAATATCAGAAATGCATTTCATTTCTTGTCATGGTGGAAAAGACTTGAAGCTCCCTCTAATTATCGAAGATCTCTCCCCTCCTTTATGAGCTCAGTTATCTTGCAAGACAAGAGGGCAGACAGCAGTTGAAAAGGCAGACATTCTAACTGACTGTCTGGTCTGATGTGAACAACTCTTGCCAATGCCTCCCACATAATCTGTTCCTGGATATCATTACAAATCCACAGCGACATCCTTCACATTCAAAATCCATTAATCTTGGCAATTTTAGGCACTGGTAAATCATTTTTCCTTCATCAACAGCCAGGTCAAGACAGAGTGTATTTTTCTTCATGTCTATACTCTTCTAAGGAACCAGTTTGTATTTGGATGGTAAAAGTAACAATATAACAACCCAGCAGGTCTCCAGTTTGTTGAAGAGGGGATTGATTTTCCAGACCTGAAGGTGGGTTTAGGGAAAGAAGTCATAAATAATGCAAGATCTGAGACTGGGGCACCCAACATTTCATGTAGCATGGAGACAATTCTTTCTCTATTATACGGCTTGTGTAAGGTGTTTTAATGTGGGTAGTCACTGGTGGACAGACCCTTACTATTGGACCTGACTATTTCATAACACTTTCTCTTGATGCTCACAAACATTAAGATGCATCACAGATGCTATTATATTGCATATCATAGTCATTCTATTAATAATTGTTACTTATATAAAGTCTGTAAATTGTATTTCCCCTTCAAGTTCTTTTCCTATGCACTGTGGTAGAGAAATGTTTTTGTTCTAGGTACTGAGTGTACCTTTCATTTATGCCAGAAGCTCCTTAGCTTGGAATGGAGCTTCTGATAGCTGGTATCTGACCCAGAACACAAGCAAGTAAGCAAACAATTATGCTTAAATGATTGAGCTCTGCTGAATCACTTGTCTATGATGTGACATACAGCTTCACTTTATGAAGAGATGTTAAGAGATGTTAAAAGAGATGTTAGAATTAGATGTCAAACCTTTTTTACTCATTATTCTACCTAGACAAAGTCTCTACAATAACTCAGCCCAAGGTTTTACAAAAGTTAACCACAGCTCTTTCACAGTTCACTTTTTGGTCTTCTGTAAATCTTACATCTCAAAAACCAATGTATATTTTGATTATGAACAGAGTGTAGCCCTTTTACTTATGTGGGATTAAAACATTTCTAAAAATACTGTGGCTGTTTGGCCATAGCCAAAACATTCAGATGCGTGTTAGTATCTGTCCAGAAGCTGTATTGCCTATTCCATCAATTCATTGTGCAAACTCGATAAACTGGTTGTCACCTTAAGTGATTGTAGTAGATTGTACTAAAATATCCCCAACATCAATGTCCAAGTCTACCACTGCTCATCTGCAAAGTAAGCACCTGCAGCTCCAAACACACTGTGCTGAGACATTCAGAGCCCAAATGTAATATTTTTGAAATACCCAAAAATAATGATAAAAAAAAAGTTTTATTTTGAAAAATATCTTATTATTCCTGTTATAAAATGTGGTTTAAAATTTTGATATAGTTTTATTAAAAGTAAAGGTCCAAATGTGGTGCCCTAGTCATTTTTCACATTCTGAATTTTTATAGGGTAGATAAACCAACTGTACTTTATTTCTAGGCTACTTTCAAAGGATGGATGGATATTATGTATGCTGCTGTTGATTCAAGAGATGTAAGTGTAAGACTTTCAAAGATTATCTATTGGTTATATTCTGATATATTTAATATAGTTTAGAATATAAATAACTACATACATAATAACACTAAGAATTATAAACAGCATCAATTTATATTTTTTTCCAAGTACTTTAAGGCTAGAAATGAACTTTTTGTAACTTCATGCATCTTAAAAATAGTGGTGGAAAAAAATAATCCCACTTCCTTCTTTCTAGTGAAATAATGTAAATTAAAATCATTTAAATGGACTTTTTTTAAAAAAAAATTGTTAATGAAAAATAGAGAAAATAGCTTTTTAATGACTTCCATTGGTAATCATGATTATATCATGTAAGACTACATAATGTAATTATAACATATTAAATTTATTAATCTAGTTTTAAAATTTATAGCCATGCATTTCATTGTTTATTTAGGCTGAGCACTTATATTATCCAACTATTTAAGTGAAATTAGATTTTAAGGTTGAAGATCATCTGTTAAATTTTCTAGGATTTAGAATATTATTTTGGCTAGGAAACTTATAAACTATGTTTACCTAGTACAAGAAAGAGCAACACAGATGCCTAAGCTAGTTGTATACAACTTCGGTTATAGTTATACTACTGATAATCAGTCATCACACAGTGATATTCATCTGCCAGAATATTATATCCTGTTTCATTAACTTCAGCATTTCTATGCTGTAGCACATCGTGCAGTTGAGATGCAGATATTGATTGAGATGTAGAAGCTGGAAGAATTAAGACAGTAACAAAATACTCCTTAAAAATGAGCCTCAGTTTTAAGAGATTTCACAAAACATGTAGTTACTAGAAGTTTATAGAAAGCATCTGTTCTTAGCTGGATGTAAGAACACTCATCTATGACTGAAAGAGTTCCAGGGAGATTTGGGTGACAGTAAAATGATTGATTCTGTTGCATAAAAATTTACTGAACACAATATAAAATATTTAATTTTAAAATGTTGAAATTTTTAGTACTAGTGACTACTCTCAGTCTCATATTTCTTCTTTCTTCTATACCAGGAACGTTGTATATATATACATGCATAAACACATATCTTTGTGTGCATTTACTTTAAAGCTCCATATGAATAATCATTCTATCAGCTTCCAGTTCTCCATATGTACAAAAGCATATATTGGGTATTTTTTAATAACTGAGTGCAGTTTGTAGAATTTCCAGCTAAAATAACATATACCTATTTATAATTAAATTCTTTCTTTCTTTCTCCTTCCTTCCTTCCTTCCTTCCTTCCTTCCTTCCTTCCTTCCTTCCTTCCTTACTTCTTCTTCTTCTTTATTACATCTAGTATCCCCTTCATTAATATTTTGATCCCTTGATTAATATTATCCCCTTATTTTGTAGGTAGAAGATCAACCTAAGTATGAGGACAACTTGTACATGTATCTTTATTTTGTCATCTTTATCATATTTGGATCATTCTTTACCTTGAATCTTTTCATTGGTGTCATTATAGACAACTTCAACCAACAAAAAAAGAAGATAAGTATTTAAAATGTTTCCATACTGCTATAAACTATTAATTGTAATTGATTAATATCTTATTCATATAAGGCCAAGAAAAATCAAAAGTTATTTCAGGTCGTTGAATAAAAAATTCTTTTTTAACTTAATCCTTGTTAAATATGTGGATGTGATTTTTACCTTTTCATTACAGAATTTTGACATGCAAAATGGGACAAATCATGAGTCTATTCACAATAATTTGCAAATTTTTAAAGATCTAAAATGAAGATGCAAAAACGGAATGAGTTATTCATTTGATTAGACGTAGTATTATTTTGAAGTGGAAGAATTTCCTCTTTAATTAACTTTAAAGAATTAAGATAAATTATTTTCAATTAATCTTATAAACTGTTGACACTTAATGAAGACACAATATGACTCTGTGTTCATATATTATAGTTCTGCAAACTGATTAAACAGTGGTTTAAAAGTCCTATACACCTCAACACCTTCAATTACCAAACAGAACTAGAACATGAGGATTACTGTAAATCATTGTATGTTGTGAAAAAACAGCTTCATCTGACTTAGTTTTATTTGATTACCAAATAAAAAGAAGCAGTACAAAACAGAACATATAGTAAAGCTCAGTTGTGAAGTATAGAAATGTGTGTGTGTGTGTGAAAACATTCTTCAGTTTCTTAGAAGAGCCATAAACACATCTGGGGCCACAGCAATAGTTTCTGTCAAGAATAACAGGCTTTGGGCTTCGATAACCACTTTAGCAGAC
Source organism: Oxyura jamaicensis (assembly GCF_011077185.1). Lineage (NCBI taxonomy): Eukaryota > Metazoa > Chordata > Aves > Anseriformes > Anatidae > Oxyura > Oxyura jamaicensis. The sequence goes on from NC_048899.1 coordinate 20,944,178, forward strand.
AGAGGCTTTGACACTGTTTCTATCTGACTTAGTTCAGACTCATTAATAAGCACAAGTTACATTATACTGGAATTCAGTCAGTTCATCAGCATTTGCTTCTGCAAACAAAGTTTAATTTGAGCTAGTCAAGGTTCCAACAGTTGTTTTTTGTTTGTTTGTTTGTTTTAATAATTTTTATAGCATGATTTTGGTTACTTTTCTTAAGTTTACATCAACAAAGTTTTTTTTTGCTATCATTAAGGCCATCATATTAGACCCAAACAATCTATCCCTTGACACAACATAAGCCTAAAATTTACCCCAGTTTTAGACCTGTCTAGCTGTAACTCAAAGTCAGTCTAGAGTTTAGGACATGTAAGACACCAGACAGGCTCCTGTGCACTAAAATCCTAATCAGCAACCTATTTAACAGCATCAGTACAGTAAGAACCATTTTAGTCATGTCAGCAAAAATGAACATGGAGAGGCTGGAAAAACTCAGCTGTCAGCCTAACAAGGTACCAGGAAAGGTTTCTTGTATGTGGTAGTAATGCTCATTATATGAACCATTAATACCTTAAAGAAAATCACTTTTGTTAGACAAATAAAATATAAATGTAATATTAAATAACAGAGGAAAATACTGTAGTTAAATCCTGAATGTGGGAACATAGCAGTAATTAGTTTTGGTATTATGTCTTTACTTTGGAGGTCAGGATATATTTATGACAGAAGAACAGAAGAAATATTACAATGCAATGAAAAAACTGGGATCCAAAAAACCACAGAAACCTATACCAAGGCCAGTGGTAAGAGTGATTTGACTTTAATACCACTAGTTTTAAATATTTATCTGGGAATATGATTTTAGCCAATGAGAAGGTTATATGCCTGGAAAGAATTTTTTGTTACTGTTGAAATGTGGGATTTAATAAGGTTAATGTGATAAGTTTCACAGCAACCCTGCCCAAGTCCTAGAAAAGTTTCTTTAATTGGATAATTAATCAGGTCTTGTTTCCCATGGATAAACCATTTTCCGTTTTTTCTTCTCCAAGAAACTTTGTAAGAAATGGGGATGCACTGGCATCTGCTGAAGACAGAAGGGGGCAGTGGTCACCTAACATGAAGAGAAAGACAGATAGAGATAATCTCACAGAATAAAAGATTGCCCTGGGGAGTCCAGGATAAAATAGAATGAGTTTGTCTCTAAGATGAGAAACCACTCTGTTACTCCCTGAAATCCTACAGATTTCAGGAAAGGAATATTTGTTGTACCTTGTTCACTGGGTGGTGAACTCTCTAAGGAGGGGCATATACCATGATCAATTAGCTAAGTAGTGAAGGAAAACAGGGATATTGCTGTCATTGAGTGTTTGAGACATGCAACTTCAGCTGTCCAACAATCTTACGAAGTACAATGAGTTTAAGGAAGCAGCAGATTATCTTGAGGGGTCAATATTCTAAAGCCACCTAAGAATGAGAAAATGAGTTTCTGTTTGGTTGGTATTCTTGCCTGGTATCAAGTTACGAAACCTTTTTATACCAATAATATCAATTTTGCTATAATGCTATTGCTACTATTTCAGTGTTTCTCTTCCCATTCCTTTAGTCAACAGCGCTACACTTCCTGATTTGTTCTGACAGGTTGAGACAAAAAGCAGTGCAGGCTAGGTGTAAATGAAGAGATCTTGCTCTGCACCCCCAAAACCTTGCAGGGACTTGCTCTCGCATTTGGCATTTCTAAAGGCAAATATTTTCAGAGTATAAGAAGTATTCTGTTTTTGTTTTTGCAGAACAAATTCCAAGGCATGGTCTTTGATTTTGTAACCAAACAAGTATTTGACATCAGCATCATGATACTTATCTGCCTTAATATGGTCACAATGATGGTAGAAACAGATGACCAGAGCAAAGAAATGGAAACAATTTTATCCCGGATTAACCTTGTGTTCATTGTCCTTTTCACTGGAGAATTTGTGCTGAAATTGATTTCACTTCGCCATTACTACTTCACTATAGGCTGGAACATTTTTGATTTTGTGGTTGTAATTCTCTCCATAGTAGGTAAGAGCAACCCCCTTTCAAGAAAGAACTAATGGAAGGAAAAGGGAACACCTCTTTCAAGAATGTGAATTTTTCTGTTTTTTATACAACTTGATTCGGATATTCTGAGTTTATAGGATGAAATACATGAAATGTTACATATAAGATTTTTATTGCTCCCATTAGGTTCACTTGTCATCTTCAAAATCAAGGGTCATAAAGGATCTATTTAGCACATTAAATTAACACATACAAATATACAGAGAAATGTCTGGTGGTATACACTAACCACAGATTTGCTTTCATTAGTAGAACTGAAGAGTCTGTGAAGTGGGACAGATTTTTACTTGCTTTCTCTAAGGTCTCAGGGAATATTTAGATTTCAGCTAAAAACTGACTCTCCAATGTGAAAATTAGTCGTGACAAAACTACTCATAAAGACTTTATGATGCACCTGGGAGAGCCTTTACTGAATACAGTGCATACCCCCAGGAAAAAAAGCATAAATTAAGCCAATATATTCTTCCATGAAAGAAAGGAGTAGGTTCATCTTCAGAACTGATTATATCTAAGACAGAAACTTCTCTTTCCAGGCTTTTTTAGGTAAAACTGAAACTTAGCTAGACACTAACTACCCTGCCACAAGTAGATTCCTTCCTTTTACTTATTTCTCTTTGTCTTCTAGATAGCACAAACATGGTGCTATTATAGTAGCTTTGATTAAAAACAAATGACCTGTGTGATGTTTTGCTATAACTAAATTTCCTAGAATTCTGACATTACCTTACATATCTAAAAATGAAAAGGTAAAGAATTAAATTAAAAGACAAAGAAATTCTGTAATGATTTTTCTGGAGACAGGAAAAAATAAATAATTTGATAAGCAATGAATGAATAAATTTAAAATTGTATTCAAAATAATCCTTTTTTTTTTTTTTTTTTTCTAGGTATGTTCTTAGCTGAGATGATTGAGAAATATTTTGTGTCCCCCACTTTGTTCCGAGTCATCCGACTTGCCAGAATAGGTCGAATCCTTCGTCTCATTAAAGGCGCTAAGGGAATCCGCACTCTGCTCTTTGCTTTGATGATGTCTCTTCCTGCTTTGTTCAACATTGGTCTGCTGCTGTTCCTGGTCATGTTTATCTATGCGATATTTGGCATGTCCAACTTTGCCTATGTTAAGAGGGAGGTTGGGATTGATGACATGTTCAACTTTGAAACATTTGGCAACAGCATGATCTGCCTATTTCAAATCACCACATCTGCTGGCTGGGATGGTTTGTTAGCCCCAATTCTGAACAGTGGGGAGCCGGACTGTGACCCTCACAAAGATCATCCGGGGAGCTCTGTTAAAGGAGACTGCGGCAACCCTTCCGTTGGGATTTTCTTTTTTGTCAGCTACATCATCATATCCTTTCTGGTAGTGGTGAACATGTACATTGCTGTGATTCTGGAGAACTTCAGTGTTGCTACTGAGGAAAGTGCTGAGCCCCTGAGCGAGGATGACTTTGAGATGTTCTATGAAGTCTGGGAGAAATTTGATCCAGATGCCACACAATTCATAGAATACAGTAAACTATCAGATTTTGCAGCTTCATTAGATCCTCCTCTTCTCATAGCAAAACCAAACAAAGTCCAGCTTATTGCAATGGATCTGCCCATGGTAAGCGGTGACAGAATTCACTGCCTTGACATCTTGTTTGCTTTCACAAAGCGTGTCTTGGGGGAAAGTGGGGAGATGGATGCCCTCAGAATCCAGATGGAAGATCGTTTTATGGCAGCCAATCCTTCTAAAGTGTCCTATGAACCAATCACAACCACATTAAAGCGGAAACAGGAGGAGGTATCTGCTCTCATTATTCAGCGTGCTTACAGACGTCACCTTTTAAGGCAAAAGGTAAAAAAAGTGTCTAGTATATATAACAGAAATAAAAATAAAGAAGGGGATGGACCGGTTATAAAAGAGATAATTATTGATAAACTAAATGGGAACTCCACTCCAGAAAAAACAGATGAGAGCTCTTCTACAACTTCCCCACCATCCTATGACAGTGTAACAAAGCCAGAGAAAGAAAAATATGAGAAAGACAAAGCAGAAAAGGACTACAAAGGTAAAGAAGTCAGGGAAAATAAAAAATAAAAATGTAAAAATTCTGCTTGTGGGACAACTTGTTTACAGTCTGAGAATGAGGTGTCAACTGGACTCCTGCAGGAGGTTTATGCCAAACTGACAGTTTTTACATTTATGCGTGTGTGTGCGCGTGCGTGTGCGTATATCTACATTAAATATATATATACTTAAGGTCAGTGCCTATAACAAAACAGTAAACCTTCATCATCAAACTGTGACTCTGCAAATCAGGGTAACAAACTTGACAAGAGGTTACTGTTTTCACTACAGCTGACACTGCTAAGAACGAGAGACAAAGTGGCTCCACAGAGAACAGGGAGCTTGAAATGCGTGCAAAGCTATACGTTTCTGTGTTTCACGTACTGCAAAACATGTAGAACAGTACTTCTATTCACTGTTTGTAATTCAACTGCTACATTTGTCATATTTTTACAGAACTGGTATTAGTGTATCATTTTTTTAATTCACAGGATGTTTACTATTATATGTGACTATTTTTGTAAATGGGTTTTATGTTGGGGAAAGAGATATGAGGACTAGGTGTTCTATTCTCAGATTCTCTATAATGTACAGACAGAAGTGATTTGCATAGGCATGTTGCACTTGTCAATCATGCCCAAATAAAAATATGACATTGCACAAAGCTAAAGATTTTAAGAACTTCCATGTTTCAGGGTTGCTTTTTTAATTTGAGGCATTCTTACTACTCATATGGCTGCATCCAGATTATGTGTATCCACATTAATGTGCCTGGAAAGTCTCCTCTAAATTACAGGAATTTGCAATGACTTATTTTTATGCAAATCATAAAGCATGAACAAGTTCTTGCTTGTGTTAAAATATTCACAGCTTAAAAAAATATATTTTTTGGTTTCTGCACTAGAAAAAAAAAAGCTTCACCAAAATATACCTGGAAGATTTTGTTTGTTTGTTTTGTTTTGTTTCAGTTTTCTTTAAAAAAAAAAAAAAAAAGTTCAAGTCCTGGATTATTCTTTAGTTACTGTGTTCTCTCATTAAGGCCAACATCCAACGAATTAATAAAATACACTTTGCTATGTAAATATTAATGGCATACCATCATGCACATTTGACCATAGAATTAAATGGCTTTGCCACATTGAATTGCATCAGATATGTATCACAGTCTGGGTAATTTGCAAGAGCTCAGCAGGACATTTTGTATTCTGTGTCATTATAGATAGTTTGGAGAGTATCACTGATGCGCGTCAATGCTTTTGCTACTGTATCTTGCTCCTTCCCCTGTCCACTGTCTCCACTATAGGAAGCCATGTGTCAGTGGTGAAGTGAATCAAGTTGTCCAACCAGACCTCATTCTTTCAAATCATTAAGCAATAGTTTGCAGCTGTTGATGAGCTTCTTTAGTTTTGCATTTTCAATTTGAAGTGGCTACTACATGGTGTAGAATCAGACTCTACAGGCCCTATTGCAAACAGTTTAGCCTGTTGAAAATGTGGTTAGTATACATAAATAATGTAAAGAAATACCATTTGGCAACAGTTTTATATATAAGAAGAGTGTCTTCACGTTTAGATCACTGTTTCTCATATTTCTTTCCTCATTCACTTGGCTTACTTTCTAACCACAGTAATTTCAAACTGAAATCATCACACTATAAGAAAAGAAGTATTTGTAGACTATATTGTTTTAATATATTTGCATATATTTCAATGTGAAGTAAATTGTGTAAATCTGGAACCAAGCTTATTGTTTCCAAATAGTTATACCTGGTAACTGGACATAGCAAGGAAGAATTAGGGGAATGTGTGAATTTCTAGCGCTGTTTGCATCAGAAGTTCCAAGATAGTCTCATTGTTCATGAAATCCTTGCTATTTTGCAGTGTCTGTTTACATAGACAATTATTCTTTTTGAATCATGCTGCACTAGACTTGTACAAATAGGACCCACAATATTTCCCAAGAACAAAATGGCACATTTGTATAATCAAGGACATCAGGACATCAGGACACTTTGTGTTTCATACACAAGCTAACATTAAATGTAGGATCTTTCTTTTACTAATGCTTTTGACTTGTAATGTGTTGGTGAAATGCATGCATGCAGGAAATTGATATTATCATAAACAACATAAACAATATTACAAATGAGCCAAAAAAATAAAGATTTCATTTTTTATTGTATTTTTCTTTGTATTTCTTTTTCTTTGTCTCTATCCTTCTGTTGGCTGAAAGATGAAAGCTGGCTTTGTTACTAATAAAGAATTCTTCCCCTGTCATTAGAGCTAAAAACTTATTTTCCAAATATTAACCTTTTTATTGAAAACTTTATTTTTTAATGTAAAAAATCAGAGAACTTTAACAACACCCCTTTTATCATTTATTCCTACTACTTTGTCACTGACAGTGTCTGGGGATAACACAGGACATCTACACATTCTGCTCCAAGAACCTTTCTGTCAGACCTGAAGAACTCTTCCAAACAATGGAGGCACTGCTCAGTATCTGAGGTATTGTTTTAGTGTGCCATGTTGCTGCTACCAAAGCCGCCTATGCTTTTTGAGCAGTAAATATACAAACACACTTTCTAACAAAGTTCCTCTGTTGGGTCCTGCATAACATTCAGCCAAGAGCTCACCTCAAATTGATTTAAAAAAATTGTTTTAATTGAGCTGTGATACCTTTTATTCCAATAATTCTGAAAAGTAATAAATACCATGTCCAGGTGGCCGCACAGGAAAGGGACAGTACTGAAACTCAGCTATGTTAAAAAGTAATCATAATATCTGGATATTACACAATAGCTTTTGAGTAATAAGCTCAATAAGTAATTGGAGCTCTTCTGCTTCTTTTGCCCACCTGTCCCTGACTATTAATCTACTTACAATTGAATTTTACTCATACCTATTCATATTATCTGTTTAAAACAACCCGTAAAATCTACAGAACTTTTGCTCTGTGGACAGATTGGCAAGTGGTCTGAGGAATGACAGTTCATTCATTTTCAGGAACCTGTACTCAGCTTCATTACCACCCACTTTATACAGGAAAACATCGTCAATCTTTCAGCCTGGATCAGTGGGAATGGCTGAGGGTCTTGGTTTAACCTGGACTAGAACTCATCTGGCTTTGCTCTGAGGACACGTATATCCTCCTAACTGCCCAGTGCTGCTTCTGTGAACTTTCTCTTCCTGAAAGTAATTTCTTTTTCCACAGAGATCAATAGACAGTTTGTACCATTTAAATCTCACATTACACACCCCTATGCTTCCAGAACATTTAAAAAGAAAAGTCACTTGAAGTAACTTGCAATATGCTACTAGGCCAGACTGTAGAGACAATTATCCCAGTCAAGGATGTTTTTTTATGCCTACCAATTGTGCTTGAGGTCCTCTCCACAGTTACCAGTCAGCAAAGGAGGATCCCTTATTGGCAACTAAAATTTTGTTGTATGACTGTACTGATCCATGTCCACAAACAGCTGAATTTTCAAGGTGTACAATCACAGACAAAATACCTTCCACCTTTTATCTGTCACCTACTGCCAAAATGAGAGTATTAGTGATGCTGACGGTAGAGCCAGGTCACTCTCGCAGTGTATGTTCATTACTTGCTGCTTTTCTTTAATGAGTTTTTAGATTAAAAAATTTCCACATGAATGCCCAGAAAGGAGACATATCTTTATTCAGTACATTTCAAATTAATTCACAGGACAGCACAGCTTAATGCTGTTCTCAAGAAAATGTTCCCAGAAGTCCTAGTGCCTCACATAAGCTAATGCAGTGCACGTTAGTACTGCTGTCATAAAAGAGTAGTGGGCTTGCAGAATTAACTGAAGCTAATTCAGTGCTCCAGTATTGTCAAGGGAGGAAAGCACAGGGTGCAGCGGCAAAAACAAACAAATAACAACAAAGACCATTTATTCCAAGAAGAAGTAGATTAACCCCAAAAAGGAAAAGAGGGACTGCCATTATGGCAAATTATGATAACTAGTAGCCAAATACATTTACTGTGAAATTCATTCACCTATTAATGAAGTTATGAGTACTCAGCACTTCTTAGAATTCAATATGAATTGCATATAGTACTTGTAATTATTAAAAAATATAAATAAACCAATCATTTAGAAGATAAAATTATGATGGGAATTAATAAAATCAAGAAAGCCCTTGCTTAGAGGGCTTACCTCCAGTATATGACTTATGTTATACCATTATTATCACTACGTGAATTGTTACAATTGTGTGAATATTTCTGCATTGAAATGCTCAGCTCTCTTGAAGTGCCATTTCTTGAAATTTTTATGGTAATTTCTTTAGTTCTTCACCTAAACAGATAAATTTGTAAAATTGCAAAGAAATCTGAGCAGGAAGAAAAATCACCAAATTAACAAGAGAAATTCATACTTAAAATAAATTTTCATTATTTTCTATTTGTTGCCTCTGAAGAATATTTGCTTATCCACTCAGAAAAAAGAACTAACACCATGTGACCAAGGCTGAAAACCACAGATATAATTCATTATAAATAGACAAAGCAAATAGTAACCACAGATCATTAGTCATTTGTTCAGATTACTAAGCTAGCTTTAATGGATGTTTTCTAAAAGATCATGATTAGTTCATGTACAATTTAGTAACAAGAAAGGATAAGGTAAAGGGGGATGGTGAAGTGCTTTGATCTGTTTCCACTAAACACCACAGAGTAGGGATGTGCTCTGTCTTTGTAATGCAGTGCACATTCTCCATCACTTTACAAATTAAATACTTCACCCTCATAGAAGAAAATATGCTGCAACATGAGCCTCAGCTAAGCTAGAAAAATAAATTGTACTGCTGTAGCCTAAGTAAACTGAAGCCAATTACCATCTCTTGGGAGAGCAGACAAATCATGTGCATCTCTGCAGCAAGTGCTATGTTTGATGCATATAAGAAAAGACATATCATGAACAATTTATAGCAGTAAAGCAGGCTTCCTCTCCCAAACATTCTACACTTCAAGTACATTTCCTGTATAATAAAAGCCATGTAATGTTTTTCTCAAAACCTACAGTCAGTGGAAAGTGGAAAAAGGAATCAACCTTGAGAGATATTCTTTGTTCTTATAGGAAAAGCAAAACAAAAACAAACAAAAAAATGCATTTACTAGCCCTTACATAGCTTTGTTGTTTTTGTTGTTGTTTGTTTATATATATATATATACACTTAATATATACATATAAAACTATAAGCCTCAGAAGAATGTCAGTATTAGAGGGTTATTTACTTCTCATTCTAAAACTCTTACAGCCCGTACCTGGATCACAACCCCCCTGTCCCACCAGTGTAAAAATGTTGGATTTGCAGTCCACAGTGAATGGCCCCAGGTATGTGCTCAGAGCAAAGCACAAGCGAAGTACAGTCTTAATGAGTGAAATCGGCCATCCTAAATCAAAGTGGGTCGTGCCATTTTTCTCTCAGTCTAATGCAGTGATATCCAATCCAGCAAACCAAAAGAAGCATTTTAGCAACGTGCCATATAATAGTAGCTATATTCAAAAATAACATGCACACACTTTTTAATTATGCCATACAAAGACTGTAAGCGGTTACATTATGAATTTTTCCCAGAGAACTAGAACTGATTGAGTTCAACAGCCACAAAAATTTACACTTATTCCTGTTTTTTCTCTTGTTGCTGTTACAGGGGGATGACAGTGATGGGTCTAATTTTACAACTCTGCAGGAAGCTCAGTTTGGGTATACACTTCAGAGATCCCAGCTCTGATCTAAGGAAGGAAATTGATTGACCTAGAAAAAATAACAGCTTCTTGTCTCTGCTGAACACTAAAGGCCTCATCCTACCTCTTCATGCAAATCAGAGAAAGATATGAGAAGCATGTGAAAGTAGACACTGGGAAAGCTGTATAAATTCTCTTTTAACTAAGAAATATTAAATGAAACACATAAGCACAAAAAGATACAGAACAAAAAATGGATGGTAGCTTTAATTGGCAGAGTCAGATCTAACATGTGGGATGCATATCATAGGTAACATTTATTCTTTGGATGGGATTTTGCAATTTGCAACTCCAGGCACCAGGGAACAGCACATTCTTTTAAAACTCTGGAAGTGACAGGGGACAAAACTGGCATAGCATATGCTACTTTCATGAATGTGTGCTGTGTAGAAAGGATGTTACTAACATCTCCCATCTGCACCAGACACATCCTTAATTCATGTATTGCAGAGTTTGCGCAGAAATGAGGACACGCAATGACTTTATTTTACTGTCATTATCTTTGCTTCATAATGCAGCATTTTAACCCAAAGTCTGTATTTTTAAATGCGTAATTTACACATATATTTTCATTATGTTTTAGACATATGTATTATGTTTTAGACATCAGAACCTGTAACTGCTCCATTTAGCACACTTCTCACCCCCACAATGAGAACAAATTATCTGGTTCAGCCAAGTTGTGCAGTAGGAAATGAGAAAGAGCAGCAGTGGTACTTAAATTACCTGCATCCCCTGCCCAGGCCCTCTGGGCTCCTACTTTGCAGATGTTTGGGAGTCCTAAATGAGGACATGAAGCAATATCCCAACTGACACATATATAGGAATATATACTGAATGCAAAAAGCCTTAAGAGGCTCCAGTGGATGGCCCTGTAGAGGAATTCTCAGTTCTCAGACTCAGCATATTTATAATTATAGCCCATTTGCATACCATGAGCTGAGTTCAGCTGAACTCTGAGATTGACACCTTATATTTCTTAATGAATGACATACAAGAAAAAGTCCTAAAATTCAGCAGGTATCTAAAATATGAAGCTCCCCATTCTTTTACCAGTTGTAGAATACTTGCTGAGAACAAGTATTGTGTTTCAGCTAGGTGATTTACACTATTTAACTGTTAACAGAGCAGGCAGGGCCATTTGGTGGCTGGACTAGTAACTTTTCAAAGTGATTTTGCAAGCCTGTACTGTTCTAGGCATTCTTCTTTTACACATATTGTATGCAATATATACAAGAATGCTGCTTGTCGTAGTTCAGACTAGAATATATAACTGACAATTTTGGAAGAGGATGTAGTTTGCCAGTATGGCTGCTCCCAATTCAATAGTCTGCAAAATTCGCCTAGCAGAAGCTAGAGATTGTAAATATTTTACACTAAAATGGTATTTCTGTAGTTTCTAGGTCACTGCTGCTTTCTGTTCCCGAATCATCAAGAGCAAACCGCAGACTGAAGGAACTGCTGCATTTGGAGTACAAAGGAGACCGACTGCTGTCTGCAGCTCACTGCTGCCACGCTCCTCCCCAGCACTGAAAACATCCACCCAGTCTCCCGCCCTGGGGAAGCTGAGATCCAGGTGCTAACTCTCATTCACTCACCACAGGGACTTAGAGAAAACTTAAGAAAAGTACCAACCAGAGACTTTTCTTCCATTTAGCCAATTCTTTCTAATTAATCCTCCATTGAAATGGTTTCTTCCTATGTTTACTCTTCTCATGCACTGTACTCTGTATGCCCTCATTAGGAAACCTGTGATAAGGAGCCCTTCCTGATGCCTGCATACAGCATTCCTGGCTGAACTCCAGGCTGAGCACTCCAACACTGAATAGTATTAGTAATATCACAAATTAGTAACTTTTTCTGCAACTTGGCCTCACCATGTTTTACATGTTTTACACCCAGAGTGATACCCGCATGGTCCTTAAAGTAAAATTTCAGTCATGTGAACAACAACAAATCCCATCCCTTCTGAACTACATGGCCGACCTTCATTTTAGTTTTCATTTTACTTGCTCTGACCCTTCAGATCTGACAGTTCTTCACTATTTTTCAGCTTATATTATTTAGCTCTTTTACACGCCTTCCAAATTCCTTTTTGCTCACAGACATCACTTCCTGCAGCAGCAGCAGACTTTACCTGCACTGCTGCAAAGGGTGCCATGCTAGTGGGAAGTGTTGGGAAGAGCAGCACTGAAGTGACAAGTACCCTGCAGCAACGGCAGCCCCAGCTGTGGTCTTGGTCCTTCTCAGAAGTTTAAACAAAGCCATGCTAGGTCAGGCCAGAGGAGTATGTAGTCAGAAAACACCAGTAACCCACTAGGTGGCACTTTTTGAACCTCTTGAAACCAAAGCCAAAGATGGTGCAATCTCATTTTTTAGACATGACATCAACAAGGTCAAACTACATTTAATCACTGAAAATGCTATTAGACCCCTTTCACACAAGAGACAGCTGGAAGTCTGCGTATGCTAGGTACATTCCAGCTTCTTAAACCTGCCTAAATTCCTGGGACGTACCAAGGGGAGTCAAAGAGCTAAAGGACTTTTTCCCATTTGTTCTCACTAAGAGTTCCCAGCACAACATGCCTGCTCTTTGTCAAGAGATGCACTCGCAGCTACAGAGTCATCCCCTCCCCATTCAGGCTACTGTCCTAGCTGCTGCCTATTAACCTGCTCTCACCTCAGCAAAGGTATGTTTGTACTTCTCAATTGCCCTCTCTAAGAAACCCTGTGGCCAATACAATGCAGAAGCTCAGACCATTTTTCTAATCCGTGCAATGATTTTAAATGATGTGAGCAGCCACTGCTGCACTGTCTGCAGTGATGTATTCCCCCTGATTCCTGCATTTCAGGGAGCGCGCATTCATGTGACCGGGTAGCATGTAATCTAGTGCAACCCATACAAAAGACCCCACAGCCAGAAGGAGTCTATCTCGATGCCCTTCCCCCCATTCAGGAATTACTATCATCTTACAAGAGCCCTCCCTAAGGGCTGCATGTAGCCATGGTGACAGGACATCACCACCTGTCTGCCCCTGCAATGGAGGCGACGGGCCAGAATCCAAAGCTTTGTTTTCCTCCTGCTGAATGCATACAGCACATTTTCAAAGAGCCTGATCATAACAGAAACCAAGGAAGAGGAAAACAGGGTTCAAAGTAAAAAATCTGAAGGAAGTTCCAGATTTATTAATAAAGACTTATAAAAATGAAACAACAAAACAGTGGCTTGGAAATTTAAATGAGTGAATGTTTCAAATTCTTCAAAATCAGTTTTGAGCATAAAACATAAAAGGGATGCTTTATATCCAAGAAAACTAGAATGCAGGCATTATATAAATAGATTTTACAAAGGGCTGCTATTGTTACTATACATTGCTTTTATTCCAGTAGAAATGCACGGGTTATTGAATGCTATCTCTCTGCAGTTAAGGCAGTCCAGGTTGCAGCATTTTGCCAGTTTATGAGACTCCAAAGAGGTGACGAAAAATCACAGAGAAAATGGCACATGGTACTGCTCAAGTGAAGGGAAAAAGTAAACAGTATAAATAATGAAAATAAGTAGGCTGAACACATCCCAGCACCGACAGGAGACAGCTTAAACAGAATGGGAGCAGAGAACTTCCTCCTCCTTAACCTGTTTATCCAGCCTATGCATCTCCTTATGTGTGCATTGTGAGATTTAGCAGCACCCTTTGTAGCTGTCAGATGTGGGTGCATGTCTCTACCTTATCTTGACCTTACACTGGAAAAGACACAATGAATACTTCTTCTCTCTTCTCATCCCACCCCACCTAGTTTCCCCAGGAAAAAGATGCAGGCTGGTAGGGATTTTCAGTGTTCAACAGGTCATCAGAAATACGTGTTAGGAGGCTGGGGATGGATGAATTCTCCGTGTCTTGTGGTTTAGAGTAATCATCAGAGGTAATACACAGATTTTACAGAGGTTATGCTGCAGAATTGGGTTGGTTCTCCATTTTCTTAAGTGGGAAGGAGTTAGCTACAGAACTCCTGGAGATCCCACAGATCCATCCACACTTGCTGGCTTTTCCAATCACAGTGGAAGATGTTCCTTCATCCTTGCTATACCTCTTGTAAAAAATAAAAAAATTACTGATCTATCTTCCAAATATTACATAAGACAAAGAGTTTTGATGAAATTAGGAATAATGAAGAGTAGTTTGGTGCTCTCAGATACAATATTAATTCAGTTTTGACTAGACCTTACCATTGACCAGGGGTGAAGTGTTATGTACACCACCTGTAGGTGCTCTTTCCAACAAATACCTATTTAAAAGCCAGACAGAGGCTTCCTGGCATCAGTAAAACATTAAGGTTTCATGTCTAAAAACAAAATTCAGCAAATACTGGAGGTCACATATGCTAAAGTTAATCTGCCATCTTGTGGGTATATACCACAGTACACTGCTTTTTAATATCTACTACACAATTTATTACTGATAAACTAGTATCTAATTTTCGTACACTAACTGTCTGTATATTAAGAATAAATGATAAAAGATTTCTGAATGAAAAATGTGCAACACTGAACCTGGACAACCTATAGGAACACTAATGAAGAACAGTAGGAAATGGTTGCATATACAGAATCATCAGAATTAATAGATGTCAGTATGTTGCTCCAAACAAGTAAATGCTATTAAAAAAAAATAAAAATCTCCCTAAATTGATTATCTGGGACACATATTCAGTCAGAGAAAAAAAAAAATAAATCTTTAGAGCTTTTGACTGTTTACTCAAAGTTAACAATCCTGGAAGTAAATAGGCAAGGAGCCATAGAAGACCTAAAGCAAAAACTGTATCACGGGGAAAACATGAACAGCAGAGATCTTTTTGGTCACTTGTCACCTCCAGTGAGCCTGGTAGTCTGTTGAGTCAAAATTCTAGTCAAAGAATGTCTTTTTCCACTTCCAGAAATAAAGTACTACAGGAAATACGCTAATTTAGATATGACAGGAAAAAGAAAAAAAGAAGTTTAATTTTATAAATTATTTTGTATAGTCCATCTAGATTATTTCTATTACATTTCATGAGAGTTGTATCAGTTCTATCGTGGGGCTTTGCTTAATTTCATTTAAATATTAGCAGAAATGGAAATCTGCCACAAAGAAGGATTTTGACCTACTAACTCTTCAAGGGAATTGCTCCAAAACTTTGGTTCAGTTTACTTTCAAATAGTTCTAAAAAGTATAATTTGCAAATCCAAATTCTAGATATGTGATCTGGTTTTGATTTTAAGTTTTTATTCTATCTCTGAACCAGTCATGGCATCCTGCACTGATTTTGGTGTGATATCTGAAAACAAATACACATTAAAAATTCTTCACACTGTTAGTGATACTGAACATGAAGTGAAATTATTTTCTACAGATATCTGTAACTTTCCTTATGATGCACATATATTTTTTATACATATATAAAATGCAGTGCAGAGAACTTCATATAGATGGATGCAGCAGCATGACACTGACAAAGGTGAAAACATCGCACTAGATGAGGTCTATGCACTGGATTTACATAGGTATCTTCTAATGATGAAACACAGCCATTAAATCTGAATCTACAGCCTCAACACAGGGATTCTGTTCTCCTTGCCACCTACATGTGAGCACGCCTCATGCCTGTCCATTAGAAAGCATGGGGATGCTTCCCCAGTGCTTAGGACAAGCCAGGTTATGCCTGGCAGTGACTTATCCAGACAAGATAATAGGTTTATCAAGAGAGTTGTCATGGTAAACAGGTAGAGTTTAGTTTTGTACAACTCCAAAGAAAAGGAATAACCCCAAAACACCTATGCACTACCACCACTACTCTGTCATTTTTAATTTTATTTTTTTTTACTTCCTCAGATATTATTGAGATAGTGCTCAGGTCACACTGTAGAGCTCATAAATGCATTTTGATCAATAGATAGTAACATGCTACAAAAATAGGAGATCACTCTCCCAAACACTTTCCTTAGATATTTTAGAGACACTCGAGATAAAATGTGTATGGCAGCATCTGGCATATGTAATAAACAAACGTGTTAGAAAAAAAAAAATATATATATATATATCTTTTAATTGCTCTTTGTTTTTTTAAGACAAAAAGGTATGAAATGATACCCCCCCAAAAAAAAGAAACAAAACCCATGAACAAGCTAATGTTTCAGCATTAGAAAAGCTGAAATGCAGTATCAAAAAGCAAGATGGTTCACACAGTTAGCTAGTTCTAGCTCCCCCAAAGCAGATATTGTACAAATGGTATTAGCAGTTAGAAATACTGTACAGTGCATAACACAGTATACAATTAATTATTAAATACCTTGATTTCAAGCTACTTCGGGGGTCTGTGTGTGACACATATACACAAGATACATATTCACTAAGTCAAGTCAGGTGTATTATAAGAGAACAAATGCCATCAAGAACATCTTTGCCAGAACAAAGTAAAATAAAATAAAATAAATAAAACAACCAAGATTGTTGAATAGGCTACCTGCAAAAAAATAGCTCACAATACAGGAAAAGGTGCTTCAGATACATGAACTACAAGCCTCCTCTGAAGAAAATATCTTTAAAATTACACTAAAATAGTATTGTTTCTCCAGTGTTTCTCATGGATATCACATTTACTCAATTACAAATTGAATAAGCTTAAGTATAATGCTCACTAAGTTGTGTTGTTCTGTTTTGCTTCCCTTCCAAATTCAAATTCCAGAGACAGAACATTAAGGTCAAGCTAAGTACTTCTGGTTTCTCAACTGACTCTGGCTGAAACATTCTTGTTCCCCACAGGCTATGATTTACCTGTCACTCTCCCCAAGTAGATGATCACCTTGGCACCTCTCTTCCCTACCCATAGCTTCCCCCACCTTGACTCCATAGGAACCAGCTAACTCCTTTCTCATATAATCTGAGACCAATTATTAGCCACAGTACTTAATTTTGAAGTTTGATGGTTCTGTTTCAGATCTAAAAAGGGACTTGTGTGACTGAATGTCACTCTGCCAACTGTACTAATTGTTCTAAAAAAGATATCACTTGTACCCACAAATCCGATCTAGCATCTCGTAGGTAATACATACACTTTGAGTATTACCAAAAACTTCTGTGTATTGTTTTAAAAAAATCAGAATGAGACAAGATAAAGAGATCATTACACTACCTTACAAATCCTATCCAGTTACTTTATGGCATTTGTACAAACTATTGTAGTTACTCAAGCGATGCAACTAAGATTTGAGCATACATAAATAAAAGACATCACAGATTAAAATTTTGATGAAGTGCTACCAAGGGTTAAATTCTGTTTTAATCACTGGGCAGTAGGATCACGTGACTCCTATTGAATGTGCTCTTTGCCTCAAGCCTTAAGCTTTTCTTTGTAAAGTGTCTTGATCTGTAAAAAAGCAATGAATAAAATAGCTAGGAAATGTTATTTCCTCCCTCTCAGTAAAGTGAGGGAAAGAAGAGAGAATAAGGGTCAACATACAGAGTGCACAGTAGAATATGTAGTAGAATAAAAGAGCACTGTCTACAAAGAAAAGTGAAAGCAGTGACATAAAAAATGCTAATTTTCTTACCTACTACAGTATATTACATTGTAACACTGGAAATTTTAGATGAAAATGGGACACATGAGTTTTTAGGTATTCAGTTTCAAAGGAGGTAGCCATTTGCCTTAAAGAAAAGGTTTTATTAAAAACTCAGTCACCAGGTGAAAAACTTTTCAATCTGGCCTAGTCAACTCTGCAAATTTTATAATTTCAATAATAAATAAAGACTTCTGAAGTGAAGCAATGTTTTAAATAACAAAGCCAATTTCTTCCATTTCTGTTCTATCACTCCACTGAACTTAAAGTGTTAATGTTTTCTGTAAACCCCACACACTTCATCAGAAAATGAAGGAATCACTAAATAAATCGCTAATTGTACAAGATCATCTACTTACATATATTGAAGTTTTTCTATGGTATAAATTGCTGCCATGACACTAAACATTGTGATGCCAGTATTACACCACTTACATTCATACTTCTGACTAATAGTTAGACAATCAGGCTGTACAGTGACGACAAGAACTATCAGCTTGTTTATGCTCAGCTTCAATGAAGTGAATGGCTGACTGGGGATATGGTATGACTAACAAGAGGTGAGGGAGGAAACAGCTTTATGTCACCACATTTCAAATGAATGTCATGGTTAGAAAGATGGTATAAATCTGTAACCAAGCGTGACCCTGTTCTCTCCACAGTCACTAGTCCTGAGTTGCCCTACAAAGGAGGGCACGTTAGTGAAAGTACTGGATCAATCTGGGTTGAAAATCAGTATTACTATGATTGGTTAAAAAAAAAAAAAAAAGGTTATATTTTCAGTGAAGAATCCCCTTAGAAATTATTCATCCATCCAACCGTTAAAGTAAATCCAAGCAAATAAAAAAAAAATAAATCATAATAATAAATTATAATAGGCAGACAAAGAAAAAATAATGGTTGTTCCATTATTCCATAGCTGGATGCCGTAAGAATACCCTAACATTCTCATCCACTTGCCTACTCCTAGGAAAACCCTTCTAATTTGTTTTTATAGACTATCATTCTGCAGTACAGCAAGCATACTTTGTGCATAAACAAGATGACCTAGTTTTCAACATCTGCAAGTCTTAGCTTGAAGCTCGTTTGTTACTTGAAAAAGGCAATTAAAATTTAAACAACTGCGAAAGAATAAACTCTTGTTTTCCTTGAATTTCTGTGAAGAAACATGTATGCATTAACTAATATTCAATACAAAGTCACACCGGAATTCAAAACAGCAGAGGATAATTAACAGTTGCATCCTCTGAGAGCAGAACAAATCACAGACAGATACTAAAACGTATTGTGAAACATACAAAAATTGTAGAGGTAAACATCTCAGGAGACATGGTTGGGCAATTCCTTTCAAAGTATAAATCATATAAGGGAGCAGAAATTCCACAGAACAGTCTTCAAATAATGAAATAAGCTCTAAGCTTATGAACAAAGTGACCTGTATATTTTAATATGGAACCTATTAAAAATCCAGACACTTAACAGAGCCACACAGCTTGCAAAAAAAAAAGAAACACTTCACATGAAAGGTGACTTTTAAACTCCAGAAAGCACTTATAAGCGTGAACTTATTCCAGTGTTCTATTTTATTTTACTTTGTCATCAATTTTGCATGGTTTTCCTTGATACTGACATCTGTTATTACTTAACTACGCATTTCAGGATAGATTTACTGTTAACAGCTACATAATCAAGTGTTCTAAACTTTTCCCACGAAACTGCCTTTTTTTTTTTTTTTTTTTAATGTAAGGTGTACTAACTATTTTGATGATGAAATCTAGCATCCTACAGACAAGTGTGCTATCTATGATTGTGTAAGAATTCTGTTTCCATGGAATATAGCACTCCTAAAAGAAATAAGTGATAAATTAAAAGTGAAAGTTCTCATCAGTGCAGAAACATCAATATTAGTATTCCCTCACTGTATATATAAGTATATTGTAATATAGTTTCAGATTCTTTTATTTCCCATAAATCCACTCTTCACTGAATTGCCCCTATTTCTTTATATTTAATTACAACCTACTTTGACCTTTTTCCTCCTACTAATATATAGAATTTTTAAGGAATAAAAAAATAGCCATGTAATATATATGCTAGTTACTTACAACCTACTTTGACCTTTTTCCTCCTACTAATATATAGATTTTTTAAGGAATAAAAGAATAGCCATGTAATATATATGCTAATTACTTTGACATTGATTATTGGTAGAATCATAAAATGGCTGATAAAGAACACAATCAGTTTAGAATTAGGGATGCTAGAATAACTAAAAAGAGTCAAAACAGCTTTAGGAGAACTCAGTCTTGCCAAACAACACTTTTTTTTTTTTTTTTTTTTTTCCCCTGAATACAGGTTTGTTTGATCAAAGGAACTGTTTTGACATAAAAGCCTTCTGCAAAGCATTTGATTAGGTTTATACAACATTCTGAGACACACAAAAAATCAGTACTGTACAGAAAAACTGTACAGGGTCTGAAATTTATTTTATATATGTAAATTACAGATACCTCAAGGTAAATGTCGGTGAGATGCTACTAATACAAGGGAGCATTCCCGTTCAGATCCTATATGGCTGACTTCAGCCAAGAGCAAAACAGGCATCTTTATTTGAGAATGAAGCATTATTTTACATCATATTCTGGCATACTCATTTGAAAAAGAAAAGTGAAAGGAGAAAAAAAAGAGAAAAGAAAAAAAAAAAAAGAGAAAAAACAAACTCAATGTTACCAGAAAAAGAAGTTATCACTCAAGTAAGAATTTCACTTTTCATTATTTGAGCTCTGAAAACTGTACTTAATGTTCCACTTACTTCATCCAACTAAATAGTGAAGTAATGTTATTATCAACTGTATGTCCCTATGTGCCAAAGAGCCACCTTTTACATTTTAAAGATGTAAAGGATAATATAGTTTGTATGCTATTCTCAACGTCATCTAGAGCCACAGCTTCTGTAAAATTAACATTTTTTATATATGATTTAAATATCTTCTTTTCATCTTATAAGGAGTTATAATTATTACTAGAATGCTAGATAAAACATTAGAATCAAAATTACTTCAAGGAATATGAAATAAACATACGAAAATACAGAAAACATGCCACTCAATTACTTTAACTGTACTCTTATCATCTTAAGATTACACACAAAGGAATTCAAACTGGCTGATTCCAGTATGCTTTTCACCATTATAACTTAAAAGGTATTTCTTTAAGTCACATGCATTTTGTTATGAAAGAATTCTGCCTTGGTATGACTTATATTTGGATTTAATCTTTCTGCCCTTCCCTCATTCTGTTGTGCAGTTCACCT
Organism: Oxyura jamaicensis; assembly: GCF_011077185.1. Lineage (NCBI taxonomy): Eukaryota > Metazoa > Chordata > Aves > Anseriformes > Anatidae > Oxyura > Oxyura jamaicensis. The sequence goes on from NC_048899.1 coordinate 20,964,993, forward strand.
GCTTATGGTGCTGAGCAAAGACCCCAGGTGAGCAGCCAATAGCCTACCAGCCAGCAGACTGCTCCCCTTCTCGGACAGCACCACTGGGCAGATGGGTCTGGCAAGCCAGTTCACTCCATCCCGATTCTCCCCAGACAGGGAGACAAGTGATTCATCTCTCTTGGCAGATAAGCTGCTGACATTTCCATCTCTGTTCACTGGGTTAGCTGACAGATTGTTGACATGATCTTTTTATTTCTCCCTATTCTCTTTACATTGGAGCCTGAAACCTTAGCAGAAAGTGAGTGTTCACCTGCTATAGTCTACAAACACCACATGGAGTCAACTCTGCTAGTAACTTAATTTTCATGGTGTAAAAGTTAAGCACATATATTAAAAAAATATACATTGCAAAGCTTAGTTTAGCAAAAAAAAATAGGTCATGGGAAAGAAAATTATCACAAGTCATATGATACATTTAAAATTTCATATTCTTATTTATTATGAAAAAAAATATTTTGGACAGATGATTTTAAGATACAGAAAAAAAATACTTAAGAGGAGGTTAAGAAGATACCGCTCCATCAAAAAATTAAGCCAGACCTCTTTTTGTAACTTAAGTGACAAGCAGTTAAATTCAATATAATACAGAACCATAAAGTCAATTTCCAAATGGGAACACACCTTTACAAAGCAAACAACTGGCTTAAACTTCAGGAAAGTAAGGGCTCAGATGTGGAAGTTCTATCTAGCTACAAAAGAGACATGTTACAAATTTTAATGACACTAGGCAGGCATCACTATGTTTCAAACAACTTAATCTTGAGGCTGAACAAGAGCAGAACCACACCCAGAAAGCGTAATTATATATGGTGTTGTATAGGTAAATCTTCCTACAGGACTGGAACCTAACAAGTACTAAAAGACATAAACAGAGGGAGGAGAACAGGCTTATATACAGAGTTAGCAGAACAAAAATGGACCACTAGTGATCTAAGGGAGGGGGAAAGCAATTTCTAGCATATGAATAAGGAAATGGACTATACAAATAAGTTTTATTATTGTACCAACATAGAACAAACATTTCTTGTGCCTTTAAATGAAAGTCTGGACAGACATTTTCCTAGCTCAAGAACCTGAAGTTGCAAAATAAACAATTCAATTGTGACATCTCAAATACCCTTCTCCTATTTACTATCAATGATTTAAATAATCTACTAGCTTTTGAAGTTTCTAAAAGAAAAAAAATCTATTCAGATAATGATAACAGAGAAAGGAAATAATTCCTATCAGCAGTTTTTTTTACTGGTAGGAGTGATGAAATTGTGCCTCTTTCATACAGTTTTCTGGACACTAATCTAGAAACCACTAAACAGATGGGGAACTTGTAAAAGAAAGGTGATTAAGAATCCCTTTTGGAAGTCTGTAGAACAGGAATTATTCAAAACAGAAGAATGCTTCAGATTTATAAATAATATTTGCTTGTTATAATTTGTATAAAATTAACAAAAAAGGTATCAAGTAAACAAACAGTTGGAGTATATAGCTAAAATTTACCTCTTCAAGTCCCAAAAGAGAAGTCTTCAACAGAAGACTCATATATCTGTTCAGGGCTCTTATCTGTTATTGCTTTTCATTCAGCAGAAAATAGTATTTTTTATTAAAAGTTCCCTTGAAAACTACTTTAGACATACACATAAGGCAATACATTTGTCAATGTATACCCTTAAGTCACACTCAGCTGAGTTAGCCCCAGACTGTTGTAAATTTGGTGTACTGGAAAATGGACCATTAGAAAAAAAATAATAAAAATATTCAAGCTTTGCAAGATCTGTTTAAATTTCCTAAATGTGCTGAAATAGTATTATAGCCTTATTGTGAGTATATTCTCCTTTGCCGTCATGAAAGAGCTGGAATAAATAAAGTTCTGTCCTGAAATGGTAAAAATTTTACAAAGAAACTTTGAAGGATGTTTCAGCACTATCTGGCAAATACGTGAGAAGATTGACTTGGTGTTATAGAATACCTTAGGATTAGGAAATAACAAACATCTGAATTGTGAATAATTCTGAAGATTCACGTTTTCATATTGTTCATATGATTTATTTATATATATATAAATATTTGAACTAACAATGAAAAAAATGAATTTAATTAGATATTGAAAAGTTCTTAAAATTTGTGCTTTCCTAGTATGCCCTTAATTTTGTAGTTGGTTATTTTAGTGCAACAAATAGAACAAAAAGCTACACTCATATCAGTGTTTCCTGAAAGAAGAACACTTACCCACTGTAAATGTTTTCCCTAGACACACAATGTATTTAAATGAACTCAATACTAAGATGGGTTATAGTCACTTCATGAAATTTTCTGACTACTCATCAGTCAAGACTTACCTTTGCCCAGGTTAAGAGCCTTTTCCATCTGTTTTATTTACATGAACACATGACCAACATATGAAGATTTTTTTATATATATACACATATATACACACACAAGCACAAACATATATATATCAGCGTTCACAGGAAGCACGCAAGCATGCTCTGGTTCCTAACTTACTGAAATGGCAGCAAGGCCCACCCTTTTACAGACAAAACCAGAACAATGATCAAAACAATACTTTAAAAAATATATCACAAACAAAAAGCACCATTTTGTGTACAGATTTGTCTGAAAAATGTGTCAGTTAAAAAAAAAAGTTAAAACAGCAAAGAATTCTGCAGCATCCAGATACAAGACAGAAAATCACTGCCTAAATTTTAGCATTTTCCAGGAATTCACAGAACAATTGATGCCACTTCTTCCTCTCTAGGCTAACATTCTCCCCCCCCCCCCCCCGCCTTTTTTTTTTTCCTATTTCTTAGACTTGAGCAAGTGCTTCTTGCACAAACTTTAAAAAAAAAATAACCTCTAAGAAAATTTTTCAGTGATAGCCTCTAAAAAAGTAAAGACAAAATAACTTACTTTTCTGAAGCACATCTTGAGCTGCGTCACTTCCACATATCCTTAAATTCTGTCTTTCACAGTATATTTGTAACTTGCCAGTTTCAATGGTAGAAGAAACTTCATGGTACTTCTCAACAGGTCTGCCAGAAATTCACTATTCATGATGCAGCATCTAGTGGGACAGTAGAAAAGACTTGGTTTGAATAATTAAAATAATAATAAAAAATAAAAAGGATTGCAGTGGACAAAATTATCTTGCAAAAGAAAAGCAAACTTTGAAATTACTGTCAAGTCAAAAGTGAGTTCATGACTTAACTTTAAAAATGCTTGCCCTACAAGACTTCTATACTTCTCAAGCCTCTACTCTGTCCATTTCCCATTTTTCATACGTGAAACCCTGGCACCCTTCTGCTCTCTCAGATTCTGTATCTACCTGGATATTTTAATTCCTACCCACTTCTAGGTTTGAGTTCTTTCTAGATATTCAACACTTACTATTTTGGGTGAAAGAGAAGCATTCATACACTACACATTTCAACATTAACTGTACTGAAATGGGACACAATTATTACTGAAGGGTAAACTAGCTGAGTTAAATCTTATTAAGAATATGTAATTGTTCAATTTAAAGATTTGAAAATAAAGATCTGAAAACAGTGCAATTCCACATTCATCATAAATATGTACCTGAACTTACTGGTCTGCAATCTGCTAAATTCTTAATTTCTGAAAGTCTTGTTAATCACTTCTGGCAAGTTTAGAACCTACAATTGACAAGAATGGTAATCCCACTAGACTAAAGACTAGGCTACACCAAGCTATGCAGCAAATTTTATATATACAGAACCTTCTCTTTGTCTGCACAGATGGACACTCCATTGCACTATAAATTGTTGTTTTCAGATACTTGCATAAATTAAATCAGTTTCTAGACCTGTGTGTTCTGGTTTTCAATTAAAATAATAATAATAATAATAAAAACTATTTCCCATCCTCCTCCCTGCCATCTTCATCTTCATCCCCCATCTCATATTTCTCCTCCTTTTTTTAAAAAAAAAAAAAAAATAGGAAACCAAAAAGGATTTTCTGATTCACAATGTCTTTCGGCTTGTCTTAAGACTTTAAAACACAAAACTAAATTTGGCAGAAATCAAGCATCTTTTTATGTTTTATAAAATGGAGCCCTGCAAGTAAATTCAATTTGTGGTCAAAGAGATCTAATGTTTCCTTCGAATGCATGGTAGGATAGCTTAAAGTGCTTGTAAAATGTGCTCAGTGATGCAAATGCTTAAAACATTATCTACTGCCAGTAGCTACACCACTGGCAGTAGATTACAAATGCAGAAAATTTCTGTCTACTATAGCAGAAAACTGACACTTTATACATGCTTACAACCAGGCAGAAAGGCCTAACAAAAAGAATAAAAGCATTTTAAATAAATATAATGATAAAATCAGGTTTTAGATTTTTTTTCATATACCAGAATATCTTATCTCACTGCATTGGTGCTGATGAATAAGCAAGTTTTAAAAATATATATATTTATTAAGGTGTTGTTTACCTCTCTCTGTCAGAGAAGACATTTAAAATCTGGAAAAAGAAATGATGTCCTAAGTTTTATAGGTCTGAAACGAAACCATGTTATAACTGACATCTAGCCATTGGAACTCTACAGTTCTTAGTTCTGAGTTTCTCAATGCCTTAAGTATTTCTGATTGTCTGCAAATCACACAATCACAAAATCACAGAATTGTAGGGGTTGGAAGGGACCTCAAGAGATCATCAGGTCCAACCCCCCTGCCAAAGCAGGTTCCTTAGAGCAGGCTGCCCAGGTAGGTGTCCAGATGGCCCTTGAATATCTCCAGAGGAGACTCCACAAATTCCCTGGGCAGCCTGTTCCAGTGCTCTGTCACCCTCACTGTGAAGAAGTTCTTTTGCATGTTGGTGCGGAACTTGCTGTGCTCCAACTTGTGGCCATTACCCCTTGTGCTGTTCCCACAAACTGCTGAAAAGAGGTTGGCCAAATCCCTCTGTCTCCAACAAAATGTTTCCATCTAAACTTGTATTAAGTGAAAATTGTATTGGGGGAACATTTTAGTGGGTTTTTCTCTCCTTTTACAGTCACATCTCAGTGCCAGATGAACACGTCCCAGCAACTGCTGACAGACTGTACCCATGAAAGCTGAAACTGCAGAATTTCTTTCATAGATCGGTATGGAGCAGTACAGTCATGGTGGGCAAAAATATCAGAATCCACTCATCTAAGCACAATTCAATAATTTAATGGTGAAACCTGAGAGCATAACCCCTGCAAAGGAAAGTTAACTTGGTGATGGATTCCATTGCAGCTTTTTTTCACATTTCAATTTCATTACACAGAATTGCCTCATATTTATGTACCTATACAGTCACTGGATTATTTTTCTCACTGAATTTTCTGGAGCTAAGAGAAATAGAATTGCAGAATCACAGAACCATTTAAGCTGGAAGCATCATCTTGAGGTCATCTAGTCCAACTCCCTGATCAAGCAAAGTCACCTAAAGCTGGCTGCAGACAGCTTCTCACTGGCTATACAAATGGAGATTCCACAATCTGTCTGGCCAACCTGTGCCAGTGTTTGACCACCCTCACAGTAAAACAGGATTTTCTTTTGTTCAGATGGAATTTTAAGTGTTTTAAGTGTTTTGTCCACGGCCTCCTGTCCTGCCAGTGGGCACTACTGACAACAGCCTGTCTCCCTCTTCATTCTCTCCCATCAGTAATTTATACACATTACTAAGATCCCTCCTAGAATCATAGAATCATTCAGGCTGAAGAAGACCTTTAAAATCATCTAGTCCAACCTTTAATCTAGTACTAAACCATGCTATTATGTTCTGCATCTACACATTTCTTGAAGACCTCCAGGGATGGCAAATCAACCACTTCTCTGGACAGCCCGTTCCAATGCCGCACAACCCTTTCAATAGAGAAATCGAAATCTTAACAATTGGTGTGTGGGACAAGACCACAATCCCCACCTCACTACAACCTCCTTAAAGGTAATTGTCAGTACAATAAGGTCTCCCCTGAGCCTTCCTTTCTCCAAGATAAATAATCCCAGCTCCCTCAGCCACTCCTCTTAAGACTTGTTCTCTAAGCCTTCACTGGCTTTGTTGCCCTTCTTTGGGCATGAAAGGTCTCCCCTGAGCCTCTTATTCTCCAAGCTGAACAGTCTGTTTTCTCAGTCTCTCCTCAATGCTTCAGGCCCTTTATCACCTTTGTGGCCCTTCTCTGGACTCACCCCACTAAGTCCACACCTTTCTCATACTAAGGAGCCCACAGTAGACATGGCATTCCAGATATGACCTCACCAATGCTGAGTATAAAGAGGATCAACTGCCTTGACCTGCTGGCAGTGCTCTTAATGTAGTCCAGGATGCTGTTGGCCTTCTTTGCTGTGAGGGTGCATTGTTGGCTCAGGATAAACTTGTTGCCCACCAGGACCCCAACAGCCTTCTCTGCAGAGATACTTTCCACCTGGTTGGCCCCCAGCATGTACTGGCAGGACTTGGCATTGTCCTTTGTTGAACTTCATGAGATTCCTCTCTGCCCAATCCTCCAGCCTGTCCAGGTCCTTCCAAACTGCAGCACAATCACATGGTGTATTAGTCACTCCTTCCATTGCCATATTATCTGTAAATTTCCTGCACTGTCCCATCATCCAAGACATTAATGAAGAGGCTGAATAATGCTGGCTGTAGCATTGACCCATGAGGTATGCCCCAGTGATTTGCCTCCAAGTGGACTTTCTGCTATAACATTATTTTCCAGCAATTAAGAACTTTGGCTTTTTTGCTTCAGATACATCATATAAAACTTTTATTTGTTCAACAAATTCCATAAATATTAACACATACACTATCAATTAAATAACTTTAACTTGAGTTATAGCTTTTGTGTTTGGCCACCTGCAACCAAAAGAAACTTCTGCAGCAAAATGGAGAGAAAGTCTGAGTACTACAAAGCCTAAAAACACAGGTGTTTAAAACTGACCATCTAAACACAAATTTAAATCGCTGTGTTCTCGATATGTGGCACTAATTTCTAAGGATGTTTTTAGACTGTTATCTTTGTACTATTAACAATTCTATGTATATTTTATCACCACTTCATTTTTGACAGAACTAGGTCTCCATAAAGATATACAAATCTGGAAGCAGAGAGAAGGTGCTCGGCAACAAAAACTTCGCAAATTGTTAGGACAGCATATAAAGGCTAAAATGTTGCTTTTATTGCACTATATAAAGTGATTAAGATGGATTTTCTTTTTGATATTAGTATCACAACAAGAGACCAAAATTGTAAGACCATTTCCTTCTGAAATGTTAAATTTGGTCTTGAACCATTTTTTCCACAGAACTGACAGCAAAACATGTGGCAAACACGCTTGTTGATTCGGACTATACAGGACCCTTGCCATGAAACCAAAGAGTCTTACTATTCATAATCCCACATTTTCATTCATTTAGTTCATGTGTAGTCACTAATGCCTTTTACTTTAAGACTTCTATCAAGAGGAATTCTTGAAGTCAGTGATATGTAGACCAGATTTCTGGTATTAAGATTTTCTGCACATAAGTCTAGGTTCTCATCAAGGCCTATCTCACTGGAGTTTCAACACCATCAAAGGCTCTTTAAACCAAATAGATTAAAATGTAAGCTCATTTAAAAAAAAAAAAAAAAAAAAAAAAGGCAATAATAGTCACCAACACCATTCAGCAGCCCTTAGGGTTGGGGATGTGAGGGAGAAAAGTAACAAGCCAGAAAACATCTTCCATGCCTTGAGTGTTGTCATGCAGCTCAGCAAATGGATTATGCCAGGTCAGCTTCTTCAACGCTGAGCAGAGTTCTGATACCAAGGATGAACTGCTCAACAGGTCTTTCTTTGGCTTCATCTAGCTCAAAGAATGGATAATTTCATTTAGTTGAGTCCAATATATGCAATCTGAGTAAGAATAAAAGTAGTAAGTGAGCTACACCTTTGGAGCCAAGGTTACCTAATAACTAGACACATACTGTATAAATCAATTCCTTGCCTGCTTGCTATTTATAGCTGTTAAGTGATTTGATCAATACTAAAGCATGCATTTTGCACATGTATTGAGCTGGGTGTTCTTCTCTACCCACTCAGAGTATTTATAGCTCTGTATGTAGTAGATGTGTTGCAGTACTTCATTAAATGACTTAACACCTCTAAAATGTTGTATGTACAAAAGCTGCTGTCATTTTAAATGAAATAAAATTGTCAGAAACAGCTATTCAAACCAAATCCTCAAGAAAGTGTTTTTAAAATATATCATGTTAGACATTTGCTTTGTAGATTACGTTCATCTTCAGAAATTTCTTCTTGTTTATGCTATTAAACATCAATTAAAAATATAATGCTGTGGAATGTATTAAAACACCCAAATAAGATGCAAAATATCGATGGAAATTGTGACTGAAATACCTTACAATTTGTGAAGAAAAAAATGAAAGAATTTACACTAAAAATCATACAAATATATATAAACAAAATACAAGTGTATTGAAGGCAGGTAAAAATAATACTGAAAAGAACATTGCTCATGTATAATGACAACTGAGATCATTTTAAAATCTGTTTATTATTTGTGAAGAAACTGTCAAGACTCTTATGACTAAAATTAGACTTACTGTATCAGTTATGTTTTAATTCTTGACTGCGACATCCTTTCACCTACCCCTACACTGCACTCTTGTGAGACAGTCTGGTAGTGCAGTAGCACAAGACTAATTTTTTCAATAGTATGTGTTTTCTTCCATATAGAGATGCACAATAGAAGGGGAGTGACATAGCAGCTGCATGCACGGGAAAGAATTCCTTCGTCTTAATTTGCTGTTGCTGCAGGATGCAACAAGAAAGCTAGATTTAGAAGAACTGCAACTGTTCTCTGCTGAACAGCTGCTGTACATCAGGATGACAAAATACTAATGTAGCATATAAAACTGACAGGATACAAAGAAGTCAAGGGGGCTTTTAACACCATATTATGGTTCAATAATAATTGCTATTGAATAATCATGAAAAATAAGTATGTAGATATTTTTTTAATTAAAATAATCTAACATAACTCATGTAGTCCCACCTCTTGGCTGTAACAGGAATCAAGGTATGCAACTCCCTCACAGCATCATGTGTTTCTTAGTTTAAACAGATCTAGGCTTATCCTGCCTAAGATGACTGTGTCCACATTAGTGTACTTCTGAACCAAATCTGGTAAACTACTAGAAACCTGCAGGACGTTACCCGGGCCATGCAGACGTTTGCAATCTTATAATCATTTTTAGGTAACACCACTTTCTTAAAATATTTAAAAACATGTATAATAATATCTCTACTGCTCTGTCAAGAAATAAACATTTGGATAAGTCTGTCCAAGGTCATTTAACTGATTTTCAGTTATATAAATTGCACACTTATTTGAATATGTTATGCAAAGTAGAGAAAATAAGTAGTAAAGAATAAAAAGGAAGATACCGATGGAAGATCAAATTCAGTAGATAAAACTACAACAGTAGCAATCTATATGCATATCTAACAATGGAAACTCTAGCTGCACTCCTTTTTGCAATGTCACAAACCGTTGCTGTGGCACTAACAATGCCATTAATCCAAAACTGAAAGCAGGGAGTATCTGAAAACTCAAAGTCCAGCCTCCAGTATCTCTAGTGTTAAACTTCTAATGTTAAAATTTATTTCCAGGGTTGTGTTTCTCACACATAAATCATATTCTCTCAGTTCTCTTTTCTGCCTCCCACCCAGCTGCACCTCCACCCACCGTACTTCAAGGCTGTACTGTTTGTGCAAGGTAATGTTCATCACTGCATATAGTAAAATGATTCTACCTTCTGTTACCCAACAGTTTTTCTTTTTCCACTCCATATCATTAATAGTTAGTCACAGAGCTATTATTCAGTTTCTGAACTCCTAAAATGAAATATCACTGATAGGTTTATATCCTTGGCAACCACACATAATATAGAGAACTGTATTTTGCTCAGCTTTATCACCACATTCCTACTTCTGCTTGCAAATAGACTCTTGTTATTGTTGTTGTTAAATAATGTGTGTCAACAAGAAGCTTCAACAAGATATTTCATACCAGTTAATATTTAAATATTTCTTTACATCCCCAGCAATATCACTAGTTTGAGTTACCACAGTCATTCAGCCCAGAAGTAGAACGCTCTGCCAGTTAGCGTAAGCCAGGTACCTATAAAGCACTGATTTTAATATGCAGAGGATTCCTGAAGTATATGTATACATACATATATGGTTTTGCCTTAAATACCACATCTTTATCTGTAAAAACATGGCAAATAAGTGAATTGTCTAAAACATTTGATCACATAATACACACTATTCCTTCAATGTAAATGCTACTTTCTGTGTTAAAGTTTTGTATTTACAATATTTTGCTCAAGTCTCTCTCCATGACCACGTTAGCGAGCACCCCAAATAGAAGACTGTGAAAACCTTATAGCAAATTCAATTGATTTATTAGTCACTATGAAATTTTGTATCACTATAAAAAAGTCAAGTGCAGGGTATGCAACTACTTGAAAAGACAATGCATCCAACTTTATATACATGTTTGTATTAGCATACTTTCACAAAATTAACCAATGGTTGTTAGAAGACTGCCATTTGTTATACTAAGGATGAACTGGATTCAGTCAAGACAACTGGTCCTTCAGTATAGACCCAACCTGGCTGCACCCTCCATCCTCTATCATTTATCCCTTTCCTAGCACAGGTAGCTGTTTTCAGAAGTGCAGAAAGTCATCAGGTAAAAGAATATTAAAGTGACATTAGTAGTTAAAGCTAGGATCATTATAAGCAAATTATCTATTCAACAAAGAAAATCCGTATAATGTTCAAACCCCTTATCTTCTTTCTGGATCCTCTCGCACCCCTTATTTTTTTTTTGGCTAGTATTATCAGTGAAGCGCTCACAGTTCTACATTCCTTTTAGACTGACCATGCTTCAAAAGCACTATAAGCAAACACACACACACAAAAAAAACAACAACCAAAAAACAAAACAAAACAAAACAAAACAAACAAACAAACAACAACAACAAAAAAAAACACAGAAATACACCAAAACACCTTAAGACAACTAATATCACAACACACATGGGAAGCTTTTCTTCGTACAGTACTAGAGCAACATCTTGTTCCATGCACAGAGCTAGCTGGTATGGCCTGCTTCCCTTTTCCATATATATAATGGTGTTCAAAAAAACTTTAAAAAATCACTTACATTCATTACAAAATATGACTATTTCCCACCATTTGGCCCACCTTTTGTCAGACTTTCACCAGAGCCTCACTTTCTTAAAGCCTTCCAAAAGACAGTCACAGCCACTGCATCTTACTATTACAAATAGTTTAACCCCAAAACAGAGAGAAGGAATTATTCAAATTTTGAATAAAGGAGGTGAGAACTACTGGGACTGCTAGTGTTCCATCAGGCTATAAAGACAGTCAGAAAAAGTCCATTACCCACTTTATCCAAGCATATTATCAAGTTAGCCCAAGGAGTTTTTCTGTTCCACTATGAGGTAGCCTGTTACTTATGTGGTATAACCACATTTCCTTCTACCTTGATATAGAAAAATGAGTATTTTTCACCAAATTTGTAGCTGACAGTGTAAGCTCTCAGTTCTTTCAGAGGAAGGAAGACGGAAATGTTGGAGCAGGTAAGGGAAGGTTTCTTGAGAATGAGAGGGTAAATTCACAGGCTTCTGAAGGGAAATCATAGCAGTATTGGACTAAAACATGCAGGAAAGTACTGAATGTTTAAGCCAGAGTGGATGCAATTTTTTATTTTTATTTTTTTTAACACAAAGAAGATTGATAGAGAGGGGACAAATACAACTATCATACTATATGCTGCATCCAGTTCTATCAAAAAGATGTTCTCGGATAAATTATGCATCTTATATGCCAAGCTCTTCAAAAATGTGCTTCTCTTAATAATTCACCTACAGAAAGTATGGTTTTGGACTTGAAAGGGTGATATTTTGTAATGCCTTCAGCTGAATTTGTCTACAGAACGTAGATACATACACTAGAAGCAATGGGTTGCCCAGGGTGGTATCACCATCCTTGAGGGTGTTCAAGGAAAAAGTTGGACCTCGTACTTAAGGACATGGTTTAGTGGGTGACATTGGCAATAGGGTGATGGTTCGACCAGATGATCTTGAAGGTCTGTTCCAACCTTAATGATTCTATAATTCTATATCATGCATATGATTACACAGTGCACGTGGATGCACTGTTATCAACATTTCCTTTCGCCCTTCATTGGAATTACTACTTTGAGTGTTAAAAAGTCTCTCTTTCCAGTTATCTGTACTGAAGATAGAAAAAAAAAAAAAAGAAAGAAAGAAAGAAAGAAAGAAAGAAAGAAAGATTGCTTTTGTTAGCAAATACTTTGTTATAATTTTATAGTTATCTTTTGCTCTAGTTAGCTGTTATTACTAATGGAGATGTTTCTTAGTCTTTCCTAGTGACGTTGTATTTGTCACTATTCTGGGCATTAATCCAAGTCCAAAGATAGGAATGAAAATTATAGGCTCTTCCTACATAGCTTTCCTTTTTAGCAACTTCATGCAGGCTCCACATTAGCAACTTTAACTTCTCTCAGATTTCTTCCTACATAAGTCACTCTACAAATGGATCAAAAGTGAAATAAATTCAGCTGACTGCTGTAAGGGAATTTGTTCTGTAATTTCTTACTTAAAATAGACTTTTTTTTTTTTTTTCAAATCCAACTAAAGCTAACAGATTGTTTTTGTTTTCCTGTAGTAATTTCTATAGTATACATCACATTAATATCTAAGGGAAAACATTAATAGAACTTTCTTCACAATGGTTCTGTAGGATGGAAAATATTATTTTCATCATAAATAGCAGTAGCGAATTCATGCACAGAGAAACTGTACTTTGTGTTCAATATCATGTGAGAAGATTATGCTGAAATCAGGAATATCTTCCTGAAAATACAATCTGTCTCCCTCCTAATTCTTTCAGAGTTTTGGGAAATATTGCTATGTATTTTTACTTCTGTTCCATAAGGCTAATTAAGTGGAACGCTAAACACAACTTTTTGATTTGATCTAATTCATCATACTACCCCAATGACTAGGAGCCCCAGTCATGGGTCAGGATTCATTCTGTCAAATATTAACAAATTAAAAAGTTGTAAATGTTAAAAATACTAAATACTAACTAAAAAAAAAAAAATAATCCAACAACTAAATTTAATTCACTCCTAGTCTGAATTAATTGACAGCAAGTCTATTTTGAAGCAAGAGACAGCACTAGTATGTCACTGATACCATCTGTCTTTTATGCAGAGAGATTTGTAAGGCACATCCACATCCTACTGCTAATGGAAAATCTCTGTATTCCAGTATATGGAGCCCATACACAGCAGTAGGAGTATGTTTGACAAAACACTGCTTTATGTCTACCAAATCCCTTGGATTATGTACCATAGATTCTTTAGAAAGGATGTAATATTTCACTGAAGTTAAAATTGACATATTAATAACACATTGGAAATTTGCTAGACTTTTTCTTACTTTCTGCTCAGACTTTCTGTTCCTCTTTCTTTACTTCTCCTTAATAATGAAAAAATAAAGAAAACATATTTGCATGCAGCTCTTCAACCCCACTTTAAAATAAAATCAAGAAACGTTACCATGAAGTTTTTGGTTGCCTTTTACAATGTAATGTATTCATTTAGGGTTAAAATCTGCAATCAGATATGATTACAAATTGAACAGTGATTGGGAAGCACTTAGTCACCTAACCAAGATAAAACTTTATGAGTGGCAAATCAGAAAATACTTCTGAAAGAAAAATCTGAGAGGCTGCAAACAAAATCAAAAAAGAAACTAAATTGCAGGGAAGTCATTAGCAAAATAACATTTGACAAGCCCAATTGCCTCCTACTTATTTTTGTCCTACCATTTTAAAATAATCACTTCCCACAGTCCATTTCTACTTTTCTCCATCTTTCCTCCTTTCCCTTGCTAGCCCTTCTGCAAAACAAAAGCCAACTGTTCTCCCTCTCAAAACACAGTCTTTTCACTTACTACCCCCCTCAAAACTTGCATTACTGTAGAACTTACTATGGGACTTTACAGATACAAACAACTCCATCAGATAATACAAGTAACCAAAACACATAATAAGCATAGTAAAAGAATCCCTTACATCCTACTGGTGCATGCAACTGATTATGTCTTATACTATATTCGTACAATATCAAAGCATTTAGAAGTTACTCCATTGACTTCACTGTGCCCAAAGTTTCATCGTTAATATTCTATCTATAAGACATATTTTAAAATAACAAACAAAAACTTATGTGGTGTTAACAGTTTCCAAAAGTACAGTACAAATTTTCAATAACTTCATACATCATAAGTAAATTATAATGTATCTTGTGCTTGCAATGTTTTAAGCTGTAAATAAATACTTACTTGGCTTGACTCTAACATCAACTTTCTTCATCAGATTTGCTATCTCCTCACCCTCTGCACAGAAACAAAGAGAAAGATGAGCTTGCAAATGATTAAGACTCAGAAATGGACGAACAGCTGTAAGGCACGCAAAGTTACTAAGATTGTTATGAACAAGCTAACAAAAGGAGTTTGACTAATGCCTGACACAATTAACACTTACTGTACCTCATTTTTGTCATGTAGTTATGACACTTGATATATATATATATATGTATATATATATTTATATAAAGAATTGGAACAGTATCACTTTATTTTATTTTTATTTCCATCTTTGATAAATCCATCTGAGGATGTTAAAAGTACCCTCAATTGATTCTGAGTTCAGGTGCTCTTTTCACCTTTTGTTTTCAATTGCCTTTGTGCTTGCTAAAAAAAATAATAAATAAAAAATAAAAATAAAAGATCCTGTAGGGCCTGTATAAGCAGTAACTGAAGTAAGCGAGAATCCTGACACTGATTTCAGCTCTTACCACCTACACTGAGCTACACATGTCGATAGCCTGGAGAGGTTCGTTAGCCCTTTGCAGTACACAACTAAAAGAAGTCAAATATTGCCCCCTAGTGTCTGAAGGGCAAATCACGTATTTTACCAACTGCTGACATTTAACATCAGAGCCTTTCTATCCTGACAATACAGAGTCTTTCAACGGGAATTTGCGGAAGCTTGGAGGATTGTGGTGATGCATAATCACATATTAAGGAGCATAATTCTCCTTAACCCCTGCTGGATGAGCACATCACGACACAGCTCAGAAAGGAGCTTGATGAGTATATAGCTACATGACTAAGAAACACTAATTTCTGCAAAGTGGAATTAAAAATATTAGCAAATAATTAATATTGTGTACTACGGAAGCAAGAGAGATATACTTCAATATATAAGAAAAATGGGTCTTCTTATACTCCAAGTACACTGTCTTCTTAACTAGAAGAAAAATAGTGACTAAAGTGACATTAGTTGTCCAAATGAGACAACAGTTCATCATCTTGAAGGCATCAGTTTAAGCTACTACAAGTATACATTCAGTTTACAATTCATTTCAGAAAACACAGAAGAGAGAATCCCTGAAATGCAAGGAAATCATGTAGTCACTTAGTATTTGTTTTCAAGACATTATAACTAAGGCACAGAAAGATGCGGCCAGAGCTAATAACAGAAATTGATACAGTAACACCAATTTCAACCCTTTGAAAATAAAAGCAAGTCAATTCTGATCAAAGCAACAGGTTTTATTTTTGTAAAGAATCTTTTCAGGCACTGAAGGAATACAATAGTAAAGGCTGCAGCATCATACTTCACTTCATGTTGCCAGCAAATAAAAAACATCCACCAGAATACCAGGACTTGCATACCGCCAGCCTCCACTGCAGTTCACAAGGAGAACTAAAGGAATTAAGCTAACTAGCTAGTAACTGTGCTACCATTATATCCAGCATAAATCAAAAATACGCACACAGCAGTTTCACCCACTTAACAAAAACACCCTTTGTACAAAAATACGTGACAGCCAAACATGCATCTCTGCCCTTACTTTTCCCAGCTACAGATGCTGTGACTTAAAGAGATGGAAAGAAATGGTGAGCTTCCCTTTCAAACTTACCACATGACATAGTATGCAAAACTTGTACATCATTTAAATTAAGTGAACAGTATTTTGCTACTGCTAACAAGTAAAGCAGATCCTGTTGTAGTTCTTGAGATGTTTTCCCCCTCCGGACACTTGGTTTGACCACAACAGTGCAGGTCACACTGTACCTCAGGTAGAAAAATTTTTATTATCACAGAAGTCTGAAGACCAATATCAACAATGAGAGCCATAAACCAAACTTTACCAATGCTGCCTAAAGACTTTTTACCTCTGTTTTAAGGGCTTTGCAATATTTCTCCAAAACAGATTGATTATAGCAGCTATATCTCAAGGAGAAGAAAAGTTTTACAGGCAGATTCCAGCTCAGATGTTTGTCCACAAACACTACAGGTTCATATGAGGGCCAGGTTAGAACTTTTAAGAGGGCACATAACTGTTTTCTTCAGACAATACTTCAAGTCCTTTCTCTAACACTTTAAACTGCTAACGCTCCAGGAGACCAAGTGCTCAGTGTTTAAGCTAGTCAACTGGGCAAAACAAGCAGTCTGCTTACACCTGGAAGATGAGGAGGTCGTGTTCCCTGTTAGTCCTGAGCCTCCTTGTAGAGGTGTCTCATTAAGAGGGACAATTTTCATTCCATCTTGCTTGGACACATCACAAAGGCTCATTTCTCAGCAAAATCTTTTTTTAACAGTGGTCCATAATCACTTGTAGTAGCGCACTATTAGGTATCTAAATTAACTTAGTGTTAAGAACAGTAGCTCTTTTTTAAATATGTTTGCCTCATGGACAATGATACTACTAAAAAGTAAAAGGTCACCGACCTTTTCAGGAAGGATAAATGAGTTAGACATTGAAGTGTCATGTGATTATAACAATCAACCCCTTAAAAAAAAAAAAAAAAAAAAAAAAAAAAAAAAAAAGCTTTTACTTTTAATTATTCATTCATTTCATTCATTTAAAGCAAGAGATGAAAGAGAAATTTCATTTCCTGTTATGTTTGTCAGTTCTCATCACATGGCTTTTCTTTTTCTATGCCAGCTTTGTGTCTGATTTTTCTTAAATTTTCGCTCTTATATTTTCAGATGATCCACAGCACATCCTTGGAGTACACAAACAACTTAGAGTATTGAGTTTTCTCTGTTTATTAATGCCTTTCTTGCTTTAATACATTTAATGCTTATGAATGGCTATTTTTATTGGCATTTAAAAATTTAGACCTCAAGCAGTAATATTACTAAAGCAAAAGCTGTAACAATGCAGGCTTCTCCACAAAGCTCTGCCAACGCAGCTCAACGGCATCGCATTCTATCATTGATTACTGTTTCTACTACTTTGCCCAGTGGAGTTGTCAGGCATACTGGTATGTAGTTTCCTGCATCATTCCTGGAGTCTTTTTAGGCAGCCAACTTGGCCATTTTCCAATACCACTTAGTACCACTCCTATTAAGCAGAAGCTCACCACTTGCTGTCCCTGGGGTACAAATTAATTTAGGATTCCAAGATGACTACATTTCATCATTTCAAATCATATTGCTTATCTTTTCCATTCGCTCTATGATAATTCTGTTTGAGGCATATTCTCTGCCTCGTCTCCCATATGGAAAGAGCTCTGTCATGGAAATCTTCCAAAAAATACTCCCCAGTGGAAAAAAAAAAATCCTTTTTCTGTTATGGCTTTATCACGATTGCTCTTTCTCCCCTCTCTCTCCCCATTCCAAACCTCGATTTTATGTGGGTCTTAAGAATTCTCTTGCAGGATTTCTGCCTATAAACATTATTGTTATTAATACTCCTTTTTGCTAGTTGCTCCTCTATCTCATTTTTTAGCCCACCGTCATATGTTTTCACATTTGATTTGAAGGTTTATTATCCCATCCCTTTGGACACAACTTCCTTGTGTGCTCCTGTTTGGAAGATGTCTTCTTTTTTAGATAACTGCCCTGCCCCTGTGGTTTAGCTATGCTGGCATCCTTCAGAGCACAGCCCTCCACAACCACAGGGGTAAACAATTGTGCAAACTCTCCTGCAGCAAGGTCCTAAAGAACATAATGCAAACATCGGATTATGGACTTCTGGTATATCTGGTAATTTTTCACAATGAACTATTACTCTCATTGTGAAGACAAAACCTAGTATTAAGTTTTTCATACAATAACCACGTCCCAAAGCACAACAACAAAGCACAGAGCAATACAAGTGACCAGAGACTAGTATCACAGCAGAGGAAAAAGACCCTCTACACCATTATTGTGGAAAAACCAATTCCTTTCCCTAATTCACTGCTAATATGCTGAATGAAAGCTTGTAAATTTACAAATATTTTTCCAAATCATGCCAATATGACTGATATAACTGAAACTCTGGGACTGTTAATAAGTGGGTGTCACACTCAGGCACTGGTCCTCTCACACATTAAGTGCTGCATGGTAGGAGCTTGATTTAATTGGCACCAAATAAATGCCTGAGGAATGTATCTGATTAACAACAGGGAGAAACCAGAGAAAGCATTTGCCCAAAACAGAAATTATTTTCTGAGGCAATAAATGCATACTCCAAACTGGAATTAAAATAAAATCACAGAACTCAGAATGACTATTGTACAGCATGTGGGTGTTGGATAAAAAGGCTTTGTGTGGAAGTTGCTACATTACTTAACAAATGTAAGGAGTCTGTCTGAACAGCATCATAAAAACCTACCATATTTATAAGGCTTGATTACACTCTGCCTTAAAACAGCTTCAGTTTCGTTCCTTGTTTAAACACAGCATTCTTTGTAGAGACCAAGGGAGGAAAAAAAAAAAAAAAAAAAGGAAAAAAAAATAAAGAAAAGCATTGCTACTAAATCACAGGAACTTTCTTTGTACCTTAGGCCTCTAAAATTTTCTCTGCTGAGTCATGTCATCTGACTGGTCACACAAAAATACATGTCAGATTGTAACTTATCATGGAGTTGATGAGAGATTTCTTTTGAAGGAACTGAAGCTAATGTGCTTAAGCTATTGAACAAAAATGTCATTTACGCTCTTTATGTGCATTTTGTTCACATTAAATCACATGCATCATAGAATCTTTAAGGACAAAATGATTGATGCACAGCAGATGCACTCCTTTAACCACTGCAACTTGCCCTAGCAAAGCATTATTAAATATGTGTTCTTAAGACTGTATAAAGCAAATTAGCATGCTCTATTTTCTTCTGATATGTAGTGCATGTTTTATAGTTGTTCTCAGTGTTTTTTACCTTAATGATTTAATCATTTAAAATCTTGCATCCAAATTATGTTGATGGGGCCCTGCAGTCACCGCCGTAAATTCCCAAACTGATTTTTTGACACTCGTGAGCTATATTTTGCCTCCAGTAATTCTTCACAGAATTCACAGATATTTGTAATTACTTCTTATTGTTGTTTACTACTTCATATATGGTTTTGCTTAAGACACTTTTTTTTTTTTTTTTTTTTTTCTTCCCTGAATGCTGACAAAATGTATTTCAGCTGGAGGCTGCCCGGTCTCAGTTCACAATAAGTGAGGTAATTAGAGATTCTAAGTTTTCAGGCCCAGTAATTTTACCTCTTTTAATTAGGGGTCAGCCTGTGACCCCAGCACATTCTGTACCTGGCTCACCCTCCTTCTGCTGACTTAGCATTCTTTCAAGAAAATTACCTCACCTGAGGAGAAAAAAATAATGAATACAGCAGCAAGACCTAGTAATTAACCTCTGTATTGAAAACTACATACGGGAAAAAAAAAAAAAAAAAAAAAAAAAAAAAAAAAAAAACACTTTAACACTGGGGTTGCTTTCAGCTATGCACCCTGCACAGAAAGCTCTCTATGTGCGTTCAGAATTTAAAAATAAGTAAGAAATTGTGAACTTGGGGGTGTCCTAAGTCCAAAGTAGAGGAGCTTACTTTCTGGGCCGCGTTTCAAACTGAGGAGGAGCTGAGAAGAGCCCTCCCGCCGGGGCTGCGGGCAGGAGCCAGGCTGAGGGGCTCTGCGCCGCTCGACGTGGCGGGAGGCGGCCGCCTGAGGGGAGCCCGCGCCGCCCTCCCCGCAGGCTGCCCCGCGGCTCCGGGAGGACTCGCCCGCCCCTGCCTCTCCCGGGCTCTGGGAGGGCTCAGGGAGCGGTGGTGAACTGCAGCAGCTCAGCGGCACCGTGAGAGAGGCACCGTGTCCCCTCGGCGATGGAGCGCGGCGGGCCGGAGCTGCCGGCGGCCGCTGTTCCGCAGGTGAGCCCAGCGGCACCGGAAAGGGTGAGGTGAGGGAGGTGGCGGGAGGCGGCGTTCTCTTCTCGTTTCCGTCAGCCCCTCGTCGTGGGGCGCCTGGGGGGAGCCTGAGGGGCGTCGCGGCCGCTTTTGCTGTTACATGCCTCCCCGGAGGGCACTGACAGTGGCTGTGGATTTCTCACCTCGGTTGAATTTTGCTCTACCTCATGTGAGGAAGAACGGAGTCCTGAGTATGAAGCGGAGTTAAGAAAAAAGAAAGCTAGTGGATGGGTCTTATTCATGTAAGAGAGCAGAACCGCGGCCACTTGACACAGCTGTAACTGTGTCTCGCTCCAGAGCTCAAGCACCTGTTGTCCTGGTGGGCCCATTGCCATTGGTGTGACCCCAGCTGTGCTGTGTCTGCAGCTGGTTCTGCTGGTCCCTGAGGAAGCCCATCTATGTGGTGGGGGCAAGACTCATGAAGGAGTCTGTGAGCTGCACAGCAAACGTTGTAGTCGTTTTCTAGTAATGACTGATATGAGGGAACCGGACTCTTCTGTTCAGTACAATTCCATGTGCAGAAGGCGTTAAAGTTTCATGAGAGAATAAGTGATGCTCCAGCTGCACGAATGAGTGGTGAACTAAAATGGACCACTCTTAATTCTACATCAGAAAGAGCAGTGGAAGGATGTTAACTGTAAAACTAGCTATGGTACGGAGAAGATAACTAGGAAATGACAGTTGATCTTCCTGTGATGATGTAAAAGTTTTTGTAGCACCAAGTGGAAATATTTAGTGGCAGATTCAGAACAAAGAAGAGTACTTGTCTCTTCATATGATGCATACTTAAGATATGGAGCTTGTGGCCACAGGACATTGGAGCTGTTAAAAAATTTACATGCCTTCAAAAAAGGGCAAACGGAAGGAACAATCCATTAAGGAATATAACACAACAAGAACATGCTTGGCTCAGGAAGACCAGGATACACAAAATGTTGAAAGCAGGGACAAGATACTCTTCCTGTGCATTTCCGTTGGTTACTACCAGAAAGGGGATACCAGGCAATATTTGCAGTGCTACTATTCTTATGTTACTACTGCTAAAGGATTAAAGGTTCCAACTAAGTAACTAACTCTCCTTGAGATACTCTTACACATGTCAGCTTATACCACAGTCTACAGACTATTTGGATTTATCAGTTTTTTTTTTTTTTTTTTTTTTTTTTTTTTTGGGAGTATTAGTAGCAAGCATCTGAATTTGCACTTAGCTGCTATATATATTAAATAGGCTCCTGCATCCATGAAATAGTGACTTTATTTTCATGGTAAGTATACGTTTTCCTTCTGTAGAAAAAAAGGCAGACATTTTCTTCATAAAGTGCATGTTCCTTTTTTAGTTATATGACTTCATTTCAAATACCAGTATTCTAATTAAAGATTCTAAAAAGTTCTCTGGCAGTAAATGGTGAATAGAGGACCACAACATGCTTGTAAGGAAATTTATTATTATTATTATTTTGAAGATAGAATTTAAATCTTCGAAGCCACTAAATACAAATTTGTACCTCAAACTCTACATTGTACTTACTTACCCATAGAAACTTTGTGAGGCTAGTCAATGTCATTCTCTATTCATAACGCGCTAAACCATTCAAAGACATAGAAGTATTGAAAATGCTGGGGAAAAACCTTAAATTTGAACATCTCCAGGTGTTGGCATACTTTACTAGTAACTTGAAATTGATTTTGTTCCCCTTGGCTCAGGGGCCTGTATTTACTGACCAGTCCAATTAGCCAAAATATTTTCAAAACTGTTTGTTCAAAAGGCAGAAATATTAATCGTGACTAACAGCCTGCCTCTCAGTTTATATAGATTTCTGTTCTTCCACTTATATTTTTTCAGAGAAGAATTAATTACAGAAGATTATCAGCCAGGCTTATGAAGTAATTAGATGCCTAACGCCCCTTTGATTTCTCACTGGGGGAAAAAGAAAAAAAAGATTTACTTATCAAAATACCTAATACCTCTACAAATCTGAGTCTATGAAAGCATTTTTTTTTTGAATCAGCTATATTAAATGTATAATCCTTTTTCTCACCTATCTTTAATTCCATTATTGTCTTCCTGAAACAGATAGAAACAGATGACCAAACAGCTTTGGTTAGTAAGCCCAAGAATAAAGGAGGAAACAGTAATCTGGCATCAGCTGGTTTTAACATTATCAACTCCATCATAGGATCGGGCATTATAGGTAAGAGTATTTTCTTTATTATTCAGCCTTGTTTATACATGCATGACTACTCAGTGTTGAGAAAAAAAATGCTGTCCTCTTATTTTCTTTTGCTGTTGCTAAAGATTTTTGTCTACTTCTATTCTTTTATTATGTGAAAATCCAGTGTTGTCAGCTGAGATCAGGTCTCACTGTAGTAAGTACTCTTCAGCCTTGTTTGCCATAATGACCGGAGTACTGATAGAGCAGGTGCTGACTCAGCTTTGTGGCTAAGCTGCCCTTGGTCTACTAAAAATAATCGCATTGATTAAGCATGATGGTCCAATTTGGAAGATTGAAATAATTACTTTTTTAAAAAATCTGAATATTTCATTACTTTGGTCTTCACAAATAAAAAATATTTGTAAACGTTCGAAAACGTTTTCTTGCTTACAGGGTTGCCATATTCAATGAAAGAAGCTGGTTTTCCCTTAGGCATACTGCTTCTGTTTGGAGTTGCCTATATCACAGGTACTGTAAAAGCAGTTTGTTGTAAAATGAAAATCAGTCTTGCAAAGTTTAGATGATTTTTGAGCTTCACGATAGCTTAATCATGTTTGTGACTTAATAAAAATGAGGATTTTTTTCTCACCTCACTAATCCCCTGAGCAGATTACTAAAAGTAGAGAATTATACTGTACAACATATAAAGCTGCTTTTTGTGTGCCTTTTATTTGGTGAAGCCTAGTTTCTTGGACTAGGTCATGGTGACATTTGGAAGAATAGCTCTTATTTGTGTCTCATAATCGCCTGTTGTTTTTCCTCTAAGACACTGATCCTTGAGTGGTACTCAAATGTACCACAGAATTAAAATCTCTGGGAGTACTATGATTTTGAATATTTTAATATCATTCATCAAAAAATCATTGATTTACCTTCAAAAAGTAATTGTAAAGACTGGAAGTTTCATAATTTTAGTCATTCCTAGAAGATAATAAACACTGATACTGTTCACAGAAAGGAACTGTTCCTATCGCAGCATAGATTACAAGCTAAGTGAAAGCCAGATGAGGAATAGACGAGGTCTAGCTACTATCTGTCAAGACATCTACTCTAAGGTAATAAATTCTGCGCTATAACTAATCCAGACTGGAAAATCCCGTGGTGCTCAAATGATCACTAAAGCATAGTTTCAAATAACAGCAGCATTTTATACTGTTCTTCATAAAAGGTTGAGGTTCTGTCTCAGAGTAATTCCATCTGTGACGTCAGCTCTGTCTCAAGGCATATTGCTTCATACAAGAGAGTGGTTCCATCCGTGGTTTTCAAGTTAAATTGACACTGACATTCTTCATGTTTTAGCCTCTAGGATGATATAACCAAACATTATATTTAATTTATATACCTCTGTGTCGTTAATTTAATTTTCCATTTTTGGTGCTTTTGACAGTTTTCCCTTGAACCATACTGGATACTAATTAAAATGAGGCTGTTTCTGCTTTCCCTTATTGGGAAAAGTGGAATTCCCTTACCATCTGGAGCCTACAGCTCCAGATCTTGGTGGATTTAAATTCTGAAAAGATTTCTCATCGCTGTTCTTCCCAATGCTGCTGTTTTCCCTTACAGACTTTTTTTAAGGAGTAGAAAAGAACAGTACCTGCTAGTTGGTTCATACTGTCTTTAACAATTTTATTTTTTAACAGATTATTCCATTATATTACTGATCAAAGGAGGAAATCTCTCTAGTACCAACACCTATCAAGAGCTGGTCAGAAAAACATATGGTCTTATAGGTTATCTAATTCTTTCAACTCTTCAATTTTTATATCCATTTATTGGTAAGATCACATAAAATATAAATTTTCATGTTTTATAAATAATAAGCTTTTCCATGTTACCTTATTCTTCTTAAATATTAAGAACTCTGTAAAGCGTATACTGTATATGCCTCTTTCCTTAAATAAATAATTGATGAGTAGTGAAGAATGACTGGAAAAGAATTCAATGAATCTGAGGACCAGAATAATAGAAATGAAGTGAAACATAATAACTCAGAAATCTGGGATCACACACTTAAAAAATTAATGACAAAAGTAGCTATGAGAAATAAAAAGAGGGGAGACTCTTCTAGAATGAGGAATTGGATATGCACTGTTTCATACAGGACTGCAGGAGGTAAGGATTATAGATACCAAGAGACTGGATTTGGTGGCTGCAGAGTCCCAGAGCAAATTTTTCCCTTTGGGCTTAGTCAATCTGAAGTCCTTTTGAAGTCATTTTAGCTAGACAAGATTTTTAAGGGAGTCAGGTTAGTGTTACTGCAGGCAACAGCATTGCGCCTTCCTATGAATTACTTTATCAAGCTTCATCCCTTAAACTGAAAGTGTGAATTACATATGAAAATTCCTATTGATTTTTATGAAAATTACCTATTGATCCATTACAGTTGACTTAAGAGAGTGTAATTATTACTTCATAGAGAATGTGAAAAAGAATTGTAAAGATTTCAGTTCCTACCTTGGAACTAGTTATGCAAATGTATATGCTTGAATTAGTTTCCATATATAGTGTATGTGCACGCATACTTCCAGTGTAGAATAAGATACAAATGAAATATAAGTATTAAAGTCACAGCTCTTATTAATGAAAGGAGGGAATGGAAGTCCATATTTGCTATCTTCATCTTTTCTCCTTTCTTCTGGTTGAAAGATTTCAGGCTTCTACATGAGCTAGGAGGTCCTGTGCATTTGATTCCAGGACTGATTATTTTACTAACACAGGAACATAACTAAATTGAAACAGGAGTTTGAAAATAAACTGACAAAAAAAATGAAGTTGGAAATGAACAAGGCAATTCTAAAAGCCTTTTTAGTCCCTTCTGAATTAAGTTTATATGGGAAAACAGCACAGTGGCCTTGCTTATCGGATTGGATTCTTTCTCAGATAGTACATTTTTAAAATAAATAAAGGAGACTGTTAAAATATTTGTTTTAAGCCTGGATCTTAAAAGTTGTTAGGTGCTAGTTAGAATTCATACAAGAGGGATAGTGGCATAATCCTGAGGTCTACAGAATAGATGTATTTAAATATTTATCAAATGTTCTCTATTTTATTTGTACTAACAAATTTTTATTTTCTTTAAGCTATGATTAGTTACAACATAATAACAGGAGACACTTTAACTAAAGTTTTTTTGAGAATTCCTGGAGGTAAGATGCATTTAAAAATTTCAGAATGGGAAAGATTTATTAGGTAGAAATGTAGTGTTTTGGGGGCTTATACTGTGTCAGACTGAAGTAATACCTACCTATTACTTTGTGTCTAAATTATCCTTAAATATTAAGTTAAGAATTTAAATAATGTTTGTATGAGTGAGTGCTTTTTAACAAAAAGAAACCCAAAACTATAAATCCTATAAGTCCTTGGGTTGTTGGACTGTGTCAGTGAAGACTAAGTGCATCAATGAAATACTAAGAAAATAGAAGTCTTTCATAGTGATATGATTGCAAGGTTTTATTTTGTCATATTTTTGAATGTGCTACATTTAAATACTAAAACTGCACTTCAGTGAATAATTCTGGATGACTTGCACATGATATAATGGATTTAATTCTTACTTAAGCATATCTGTATAGTTGGTCATAAACTGCACATATAACTTCCAGTTCTGTTAGATATTCACTGTAAAAACTTTTAAAGATCTTAACTCATGCACTTACCCTTCTGCTGCTGTAAGATTTCCCAGCGGAATCAGTGGAGCCCATTTGTGTGTGTGCCTGTCATCTTTTTTCATCACAAAGCCAGCTAAACTTAAACACTTTTCTCTGGCAAATTAGACTGAAAAGAGCATGTCTGGAGTGAAGTGGAGATTAGTTTTTGTATGAAATGTTTGCTTTCCTTAGTGAGATCATAATTTTCAGATGGTGAAACCTGCAACATGTTGGATTCATTTTTAATTCTCACACACTGTTCAGGTTGATAGTGAAAGTGAATACCTGATAATATCTAATAGTCATATGACTTCTTTAATGGGAGGAACCAACACCATGTCCAATTAAAAAATGCAGGTGACAACAAGAAAAGAGATGCTCAAAGGAACCACTCAGAATGAACTTTAGGATCATTCATTAAGAATTTGTATATCTTCAACAGAGCAGTAATTGATCTCACCACTGTCAAAAAAATCAGCAGTAAATAGCAGAAAGAAACATTAGATGGTTTTACTTGCAGTCTTCCAACATTGACCCAGGCATGATGAAATAAATTAATGCTAATCTATATATTCAGATGTCACACTTCCAAAGTCACTTCCAAAGTTTGATATAATATATCACTCGTGTTATGAACTATAGCTTAAAATCTCAGAATTCTGGTGATTATGTGCATGTCATATATGGCTTCCCCTGTTAGTTAATGCCTAGTCTTTATTTCACTTCCTTATCTTGAAAAAATGAGATAAAAGCTTGGTCAACATCAAAGTTTGTTACTGCTAGCCTTTTGAATGCAACTGATCTATTCCTTGTGTCAGTCTCTAAGAGGAATAATTTTCTTTCTCTTTTTATTTTAGTTGGACCAGATAATATACTTACAGATCGTCACTTCATAATTCTTCTTACCACCATCATCTTTACCTTGCCTTTATCTTTATATCGTGACATAGCAAAATTGGGAAAGGTAAATCATAATAGCAGTTGATTTAGTTCACTTTCCTCTATGCCATTAGAAAACAAGTGCCAGTCATGACCGAATGTATTGAATTCCATCCAGCTCTAGAGCATATTAAATATTTTAGAAGTTCAGACTGCCTTCTGTCCCAAGAAATATCAGAGAACTTGGAATAGTTTAAGCAAAACTTTGGTCCCTACATGAATCACTAGACTTTTTTTCCATCTACTGTTAGAAATCTTTTTTTAAAGCAGTGAGTGATGTAGGCCTGATCTTGAAATGCTGCGCACCATTGATTACAAGTGTTTAAATGGAAACCATCTCTTACAGTTAGACAAATAGTTGCAATTGGCTAGTTATTCAACAAGAATAACAAATAAAAAGATGATAGGATAGGACAAGCCTCATAATTATAAATATTTGACATGTGATATTTAGAAATGTAGTTGTTTACCAATTCTTTTTTCGAAAATAAGTTGGGCTGCTAAGAGGAGAACCTTTCAGCAGCTTACTAACTCAAGTTGTGTGTTGTCTGTCCTACAGGTATCTCTTATTTCTCTGATTTTAACCGTTGTCATCCTGGTTATTGTGATGGTGAGGACAGTAACATTGGGTCTACAGGTGTAAGTATTCTTACACTTGCTATAAAGTGAATTTTTGTTCATATATAGCCAGTTATATCAGTCTTGCATTCTATCTGCATAGTTTTGGAACATGGGTGTTTTGATAGAGACAAGTGTTTAAAGAAATAAATCTGTACTAATTTAAAGACAAATCTGTACTAACAGCAATGCAAAATGAACTGCTAAAACTTACCTACCTTTTTCCTTCCATTGCACATAAGCAAAGTCACCAAAAGTCTCAAAACAAACAAACAAAACAAAAAACAACACTACAGGTGAATTGGAAATTACATGTGCTATCTCTAATAGCAGCTGGTTCCTGAAAGGACATGTGAGGTTGCCTATCACTTGAGAAGTCTTCAGTTTTGTCCATTACTGTCAGATGACCTATATCTGTAATCTTAAAATAGATAGTAATTTAGCAGCATTTCTTCTTCTGTTAATATAATGATTTTGTAATGAAAATTGAATAGAAATAAGGAAAATAAGTGAACCACACAATAACAAAAACTTAATTCTGTCATTTGAGAAAACAATATGAACGTGCTGAACTGTTTTCTATCACTTGTACTCTTAGTGTTTTAACATTGGACTTTGGAGTGTTCTAGACAATTAAGTGCACATATGAATGTGTGTTGTGGCAATATTTTTATAATTATATTGCAAGGAAGTGTTATCAACCTAATAACTTTCATTTATGGTGTAGAAGGTCTGCTTTATCCCTTTTTCCTTATTCTTTGAATGTGAATATATATTAATAAAGGTGACAAATTGTTTTTGAATGTGATTTTTTTTAATTTATTGGAATAGTATAGTGATTCTAATGTTTCTGTACAAAGTGGATTCTTCCACTGTGATTACTTAAGCAGTGTCATGTGGTTGTGTATTTGTCTTATTGCTGTGATATATGGCCTAATTGCAGGGCACTCATGTTTTAATGCTAGCAAGATAACTAGAATAGCAGTTTCTAAAGTTGTGCCAGAGAAGTGCCATCACCTGTAGAAATGATCCACTCAGTATAGTGTGGAATTTCAGCCTGCCCCCTTAAGCAACATGTTTGTCTTACCATATTAAAGGTGTATTTGAAAGCAAAATCTCAAAATTCCCTGTCAAAAGAGGAAGCTATATATAATGGCTACTCCTGACCTTGTTACTATGGTAACATTTCTTCTTAACAATGGTGGTGCACGGAAATATAAGAAGTGTCTGTCTTTGTTTCCTACAATAAGTAATGATGTTTTCTGAGAAATTCAAGTCTTACTGTTTAATTCTAGAGACTTCCATTTTTGCGTTTATACTTCTTGTTTTCATAAATTCATCTAAGAAATTGATAAACTGTTACCAATTTCTCACCTCACAATAATTCTATCAGTCTATTTTTACTGTATGTTACAATTTGAAACAGGTGTAAACTTTAAGTTTTAATAAGTCCTTTTATAATATTTTGCTGATGTTATGCTATCTGTTTTTTGTAATGAGAATAAACACATTTGATATATTTTAATATGGATCTCATCACAGTATCATAGCAAGTAAAACCAAGTAAATAATGCATTTACTGTGAGTTCTCACCAATATAAAATGGAAGTTGGAGTTCTAAAGATATATATATTTAAATCAGATTTGTCATGTAGAAGAAGAAAAAAAACTATGACCATAGAGAGTCTTGATGGGGTCAAGAGAGAATATTTAATTTCTGCTGGTGTAACATGCCAGAATTGACCGTAGATCTGTTGCTGCACACAGCTAATTGTCTAGTTTGTTCTTGGCAACTCCATAACTTTCCATTCCAGTTCTTAACTAGCCTTTCCTTAGGAAGTTTTCTGAATTGCGTATGGTGTCTCTCCTGCTGCATTTTGTGTTCATTGCTTCGTGGCCTAACCACAGTGAATATGGAGAGCAAACTCTTCCTTTTCTAATTCTTAAAAACCCATAAAAAGCTGTGATTTGTCCCTCCTTGGTATTCCTTTCTGTAGACTAAACAAACATTTCCATTAGTGTCTTATCTTGTCATTTCTTATACCTCAAGTCATTCTAAATGGCTGCATTAACTTCTCTGTAAACAGAAACAAGACTGTGGTTACCCTACTGCATTGTTTGATGTATCTTACATGCAAAGTGTCTTGAGGTCCCTTTTGCTAATTTTTGGGGATTGTCATGTTCTTGTTTATATAGCCTGGTTTGTTTGCATTTTTGCAAAATGACATGGTGTTGTGGACATGCGTCGAGTCTGTAACCTAACAGAAACACTAAGCCCTCTCCTCTGCAGAACAGTGAGATAAGTCTTTCCTTTCTTTTAGCCTGTTCTTGTGAAGTTTGGGTTGTGGTATAGTTGTGTCCCTCTCCTCCTCACTCCCCATCTCATTCTCATGAAATCTGTAACTGCATAACTGTGGAATTTGTTGTTAAAGTACTGAATCCTACCTTATCAGCTGATTTTTCCATTTGTCAACATATTTCTGATTTTTCTTTTTTCTTTTATTTTTCAGTCTGTTATCTGGCATGCTTGTGCTAACTGCACATTTCATGCTTTCTACAAAGGATGTTTTTTGATCCATCTTCTGATTTACTATTGAGTACATTCAGAAGTATTGGATTCAGATCAGTGTCTAATGGAATCCCATTCAAAAGTCTTCCCACTTTGATAATTACTCTGCACACTTTTTACTTACCTTTTACTTCAGATTTTTGAAAGTGAAGATTACTTTGTGTTAAAGGGTACAAGATTATTTGGGAATGATAAACCGTAATTTTGTTTAAATGCCATTCAGGTTCTAGTGGAAAGTAATACTAAGATAACAGAATATTTCCCTTCCAGAAACCTTCTACTGTCACTTCACTGTCACTTTACTTCACTTACTGTTACTTTACTTCTACCATCAGTAAAGTAACAATACTATTGTTGTAATGATTTGATGTGTTTGAAACTGTAGGCAGCAATTGTAAGTCTTTGGAGTGTTGCATTTTTGTTATTTTTTTAGTTGCTGTGGGAGTTGGAGTTGTTCAGGGACATTTTGGGAGTGTTACTTTCTTGTTAGCTCTTAGGGGAAAACAATAACTAATTTCTGCTGAAGGATTACTTGGTTTATTTTACTTATAACAAATGAAGCTAAGCTACTCCTTTCTTGTTTTGCTTGTGATTAATATAATTCTTGTGACTATTGTTGTCTGAAGGACATAATGTATCTGCAAATAAAATTCAGTGTTCTGGACCCAGAATGTACTCTCAATAGTTTAAGATGTTAGATAAAAATACATTCAGATGATCTATTCCTAGCTTTATTTCCCCCCTGCTGGTAGCTGAGTGTTTTTCTACTATGATCAAAACCAATGTATTAGAAATAACTCAAACTGTAGATGTCTATGGATACTTCTTAATACTGCGTAAAGTAACTTCATGGTTCAGAAATGAAACTAACATTCCTTGCTGTAAGAAGAAATACTTTATGTATCTTATAAAGGTAAATTTGATCATCTTTGGGGAAGAATGTCACGATGTCAGTGTCTGCATAATACATAAAGCTACAGGAAAAACTTCAAGAGCATCTGCTACGCATAAATAGAACGTGAGAATTACTTAAATGGCAGCTGATCACAGGGATGAAACACCAAGTGTTCAGTAAAATAACTTGAAAGTAGAAAGTTGATTCCTTCCTTCATATAAATAACCCAACAGTGAGCAAAACTAAACTTTAATTTTGTGAAATAAAAAATAAAATAAAACCTAAGCTACCATACATTTACAGACCTGTCATTTGTTCATTAAGGAAAAAATGGGATTAAAGCAGCTGTAACTAAGAGGAGCTGACGTATTGCTTTACCTTGTCTATGTCCTTTAAAAACCAAGGTGATTATTTCATGTGAGATTCAAAGCTGATGTGTTATGTTCCATTATATTGATTGAAATTATATTCAGTACCTCTAAATTTAAAAGTTTAAATTGAAACAAAAAATATTTTACCTTACAATAGAATTAGATTCATGTTTAATTCAATGACGTAGACACAAAAATGTAAAATTTCAGTTTATCTCCCATGTATTCCTTGATGAGGTGCAAACCAGCAGTTAAATAAACTTGTGGTCTGTCACTGTTCTTCAATCCAAAACAATGGAAGTGTTTTGCTCGTTCCAACATGTAGCTCCCTTCTCAAATGCATAACTTCATTTCCTGTCTAGAAATTATTTTCTTTCAGTCAGTGCTTTGTGCCTGTTGGCAGGGTTGAGATCCAGGGATGTAGGTTTCTCTTACTCTCTTTTAAGATATTTTGCTGCTGATGCACTCTGCTGTACTGCGTTTAGCAGCATTTCTACATAAATGACAGAAAATTTCTGCATAGCATAGATCTTGTGATGGAGACTAGTCTACTGTAAATCTTTTACACAAGATAGAAGACATGCTGTTGTAAGCTGCCAAACAATTTTGCCTGACTCTTACTCAGGATCTGAATGTGAAATGCCTTTATCCCTTTGGGAACTTTTAGCTTTTGCCTTGCTTGTTTGTTCTTTTCATATTTTCCTACCTGTTCTTATGTTGGTAAACACCAATCTCTTCAAAACACTTTAAAAGTTTTAAAACTCAGTAGCATGCTTATTATGCTGTACTTTTCCTTTAAGTATACTGGAATGTATGTAAGACTGAGTACAGCCTTATTTTATTAACCACTAGGCTTTCTTCACCGCTAGGTTTCACTACCTTCCCACTGATGATTCTAAGCGTCAGCCTGTCTTTCTGTAGTCTTACTTTCAGCTGAGAGATTTTCCTGGCTGGTATCTCCCTTGGAAAGTCTTTTTATAATCTTTTATAAAAAAAAATCTTTTTTTTTTTTTAAAAAAAATATTTTATAATTTTTGTTCCAAGAATTAGAGTTACATACTCTCAACTTTTGTGTGGTATTTCGACTACTTTATATTACAGATAGCACAGCTTTAACCAGGAGCATTTAGCATCACAAATGTTTGTTTCATCCTCCTGCTGCTTCTCCGGCATAAAAAAAAAAAAATTGTGCAGGCATAGCCTGTGGTTGTTATACACTGAGCATGAAGCAGTAAGGTAGCTATTTTTATTATTCATGGATATTCACAGCTACTGCTATTCTTGTGAGCAGCAGTTGAAATCACCCCCTAACAATTCCTAGCAAGAAAGTAGGTCAGACTGGGTCAGAACAAAGTTCTGTTTGTTTTTCTTCCTTTTGACAAGGAGCTGTCTTTAACAGCGGCAGCAGGATTGAAAGATTCGAACAGGTATAGAGTTAACTTCTGATATGCTCAGTCAGCCTGTGTATGTCTGTCTACACAGACAAACATTTATATAAATTTTATGTATGTTTACCCTCATCTGTATGTGACTAGTTTTCTTATATCTAGACCACGATATTCACTAATGGATTTTTTCTTTTTGAATTTCTCAAGTCTTTGAGAAATTTTGTCTTGTTCTTGACCTAAAAGCATATATTGTATGCAAGTCTGTTATGCAGATATGTTGCTTGAAATTTTATATTTGTTATTTCAAACAGATTGCAATTAGTATATTACTTTCACTTGTTAGTTATGTAGCATATCTGTGGGAGGTCTCTATTCCCAAGGTGTGAAAATGCTTTTAAAAAATCCTGCAGGGTATAGAACTTATTGTAAGAAATACTGAGTCTTGCTCTGTTGCATTTGTCATCCATACCAATACGCGTTCTAAGACATGGCAATCTGCTGGCAATGTTCAAATCATGGGTCTGGAAAGGGAAGTTTACCTTCTTACGTTGATAAATAAGCACGATTTTTTCTTTTGCCGCTCAGCTCCCTCCAAGCTAGTACTCCTAATCTGGTTTGCTGTTCATGCATAAAGCGTTAATTTCAGTCTGCATATTACCAGTGTGTATGCTATTGCTATGCAGGTGGAAAACTAGCTCCTGATGTTTTCTTAAATTATCTGGTCACTTTCCAAGATGTTTCAACATGTTTTTTCCATTCTGATGTTTAAATCCCATTTATAGGGAGCTTATAATATGGCTATATTGTATGGGATGTGCTATTTTCACACACACAAAAAAAAGTTTGTAGTTGTGGTTGTCTGATCAAGAGGTGTTTCAGATAAAAAGCATTCTTTATTTCTGTGCATTTTGGAAATATTCTTTGTACAGGGCATTAGATAATCTTAAGTTCTTATGAATAGAAAAGGGATAAGCTAACTTTAAAAAAAAAATCCATTGTCAAAGGATAATATAAGACAATTTTTCATGTTGTGTGTTTGATTTCAAAGCTGACCTCTAGTGGTTATAGAACAGAACAGTTGTAAGATTTGTTTCCTATAGTCTATTTTTTGTAATGTTACTGTCTTTGAGATGTGAATAGTTTCCTGAAAAACCCATTCAAAATCATGAATGTGAATTATCCACAGACATCTCTAATTTGATGCCACTGGTTTCATATCGGTAAAGGAAGCTACTCTGTATAATG
Source organism: Oxyura jamaicensis (assembly GCF_011077185.1). Taxonomy (NCBI): domain Eukaryota; kingdom Metazoa; phylum Chordata; class Aves; order Anseriformes; family Anatidae; genus Oxyura; species Oxyura jamaicensis. The sequence continues at coordinate 20,999,272 of NC_048899.1, forward strand.
AACTACAGCAGCTGTAGCTGGTTTGATCTCCTAATTCATAAAACAAATGCATGATAACTATTTCATTCACAGTGTTTATTACATCTACATTGCTTCTGAATCTAAGAATATTTTAGTAGGGCCATATTCAGCTGCTTAAGACTAGAAGGTCTATGCTAGAGTAGTCAAAAATGTATGCTGTATCCAAGCTGAAAAAAAATGAGCTTGATTTTGATGCTCAGGTCCTGTTTGACCTTGAAATTAAGGTTATAGCAACCATAGCTTAAGAGTCTAAAAGTTGTTTTAAGTCTAAGCTGAATCCACAGTGGATGCTGGAAATCAGGTTTTTAATATGGAGAAGGAAGACATGACTACTTGAGTAGATATAGTGAGATATGAGTTCTCAAATAGGAAACTAACAAAAAAACAACTACCTTTTTTCTAATCGTGTTTAAAAAATTGGGCAGCAATGAAATCTAGCATTGCATATGCCACTATGGCTGTCAGAATCACCTAGTTACCAGAGAGAGTGACAAAGCTCCCAGTGTTACCTTCACAGAACTGGTGTGATTGTCATACTGCTTTGTAGGGCAGCAGAAAGATAGCAGCTAAGGCCTCAGGTGGCAGGTGCTTTCCCTCTAAGTAAAAATGGAGCAATTGTAGTAGCAGCACACTTTTTTAAAAGCAAATTTCTCTGCACCCATGCTTTTTGCTTCAATATTACATATATAAGGCTTCATTTGATATTGAATTTCATTTGATATTTTTAGCAATCTGCAGGTCTGGGAAGGAATATTTCCTGCCATTCTCTTTCATTCCTTTTGGTTCAGAGAATTTAATCGTATTTCAAGTGGGTTTTAATGAAGATTGCTGACAGTTTTCTGCAGTCCTCCTCTAAGGTTTACTATTAACAAAGCCCAAATCTGTGGGCATATCTTAGAGGAGCAGATATAGAGGATATTACATACTTGCTTGATTATAAGAGTCTCCGTACACTTTCTTAAAGTTTATTTTGTCACTCCTTTGGGAACTAGCACAGTTCCTTTAAGATGAGGAGTGGTTGAAACAGGTGTAAATAAAGACAAATTGCCTTGCTTGATTTGTGACCTAGGGAAAAAGTATCTCTGGACTCCATGAATTATGTGTGCAAATTCAAACGAAAAAAATGCCTCTGAATAGTCTGAGGAGATTTTGGGTTGAGATAACCTCAGCCAGAATCAGTAACAGCTTTTGCCTTCCCAGGTACTGTTTCTTGATAAATGGTGACTTGAAGAGTTTATTTACAGAACTGGCTGCTGAAACAGGCTGACAGTTTGGGCTGCAAAAAAACAGGTTCCAGGAATACTTTAATCAAAACAAGAAAGATGAGGAGGGCATCTCCCTGGTTTCAGCTTATTGTTGATGAAAACTGGCCTAATTCAGATAGCTCTGGAGTTCTGACTAGTGATTCTGTATTACAGCATAGTATTTAGAATTATTTTTAGTAATTGATGGTTGAAAAGAGTGTAATCTATTAAATTCTGTTTTAGACCCAAATCAGAAAATGCATGGATATTTGCAAAATCAAATGCAGTACAAGCCATTGGGGTGATGTCATTCGGTAAGTCATTTGTATTTTCAGTCTTCAACTGTAAAAAAATAAAATTAAATAAATAAATTTAACCTAGAAAATTGTGTATTTTTAACTGTACTTTTTTATTATATGTACATATATACATTCATATTAAGCTGGTTTATTGAAAGCTGGAGTTGATTTTTGTATTATTCATAGGTGAACTTAGTTGCTACAATTTAAGACATTATCACAATCTGTTGTCCATCCTGCCATAGAAGCAATTGCTACTCTAGGAGAGATAGCATGTGGCACATGTGAATCCAGTTTATAGTTCAAATTTTAAAGCACCTGTATTGGTAGTGCTAGTCTAGTCCCTAAACTGGGTAGGCTGTGAACATTCTGCATTTTCTTTGGTAAACTGTAACAGAAAGGTATTGGACTAAGACACATACATTCACAGTAGAGTGAGGCATTATAGAGTGCCTGTCTCCTCCCATTTCCAGCAATGAACCATTCAGATGAGTCTGGACTCACCTCCATTGTTGTCATTGTAAAACCCATTCTGCCTGGGGGTCGTTGTATCTCACTTCTTGTTAATGCTGTAATAATGTGAGGCCTCCTTGTGTTTGCTGCTGTCTAAAATGGATGTCATAGAATGTCTGAAAGTAGCAAATGGTTCTGTGGATTTGAAAGAATCTCTGAAGTGCTATTAGGCTCTCACACAAAAGAGCAGAAAGAACTGTAAGTGGAATGCAGATGTGGATAGGGGAGTGGGAAGAAATAACATGGTATTTTAGGGTAATGTAATCAGAATCATCCCAGGATGAATATGAACCTGCATCAAATCAATTAAGTAAAAGTTCAAGCCATTTATCTTTGCTATTCAGTGCAGATTTAATATTTGTCTGTAATAATAAATGGTATCCAACTGCGCTGTCTCCCCTACCTTGGAATATATACTCCATTAATTTATTTTAAATGCGTATGTGCATGAATTCATGTATTTGCTTTAAATGTCATGTGTGTTTCAGCATTCATCTGCCACCATAACAGCTTTTTAATATATGGCTCTCTGGAAGAACCCACATTAAACAACTGGTCTCGAATCACACATGTGTCTGTCTCCCTTGCTGTTGTTATCAGTGTACTATTTGCTGCATGTGGGTATATGACTTTTACAGGATACACAGAAGGTAAACTGCTCAATCCCTCGATTTTGGTGCTTTCTGTAGTTATTGCACTTGATTTCTGAGTTCTGTTTTTAATACCTTAGTATGATCTTGGCATTTTTACAACTACTGTGGACAGAAACAGCTAGGACAGACATACCTTGTAGTTACCCACCAACCAAAACGGGATACAAAGATGTCAGCTATATGCTAATAGGTGTCAGATTCCCAAGTGGAAGCCTCACCAGTGAAAATTCCCTCTGAATATTTCCATATCCAAATACTTATGAGGACTAAAGATCTGTAACTTAGCCACATGGTCCTTTAACAAAGAGAGCTGGAAGAAAAAAAAACTTGCTTTGCCTTTTTTTTTTTTTTTTAGGGTGCCTGGATATACATTTCTGTACATTCTTCTGTATCTTCTCCTGTCTGTGCAAATATAGCATCCTAGCTCTGACTTAGAGATACTTCCTATCATTACAACAGCCATTTTAGTGTAACTAAAGCTATTGTCATGTCTTTGTGTACGTGTGTATATATATAAATATAATATATAAATAACATGTATAGATAGTTATACTATCTTATGTGATTTTGTTTAAAAAGAAATGGAAAAAAGTGCTTTTGGAAGAAAAAGGCATTATATTGTTCAGTGCAGTAGTTCCTCAAGGAAAGATACACATTGCATAAACGATCAGCTTTTCTGTTATAGTGCTGTTCCAAATTGTGGGAGAATGCTTCTGAGCTTTTTTCCTTTTGTAAAGAAAAGCAGCATTTAGCTGAGAACAGAGGAATTGTGGGGTGGAGGTTACTAGTTGATCTGTTCTTTTTTCCTCCTTCTAGTACTGTTTGTACAGCATAACTTGCTGGCCTAGACACAACTTTAGGCAGACTAAGTCCTAACTGGCTTGAGATATTTCAAATATAGAGAGCTTTGACTGCAGCTATCCCTCAACATATGATTTTACTGTAGACAGGTTCCATCTTACCTTCTGTCTCTCCTGTCAAAATCTTCCAGATATCTTCTCTGAAGCACATCCTATTCCTTCTTCAGTGCCGTTGTGATCCTGAAAGTGGTAAATCATAAGACAGTATAATAAACAGGTAGAAAAGATGTGGTACATCATCTGATGACTGTCTTGTAGTTTTTCTTGAGCCTGATGGATCATGATTCCAGATTCTTCACTGTAACCACTAAGCAAGATGATCTAAATTCTCTTGCAATGCTTTAGTTGCTAGATATAAAAAGATTTACTGCTTAATAATACATATATTTACAATGAGTTTTCAGGCTCATAATATTTGAAATTCTTCATCGCAGCTTACCAGCTATGATTAGATAGTATCAGGGAGATGTAGTTATGCAGAGGTAACTCCCTGGCCTAGTATTAACTGTTCTTGTTAGATGACTTACATTTTAAAATTAAATATTTTATATATAAGCTTTCTCTGTCCTGTACTGAGTTAAACAACAGCATTTCATGTGAAAAAGATGCTAAGGGGAGGACACCATATATATTAAAATATTTTTGAAATATAAATACTACCTCAAATAAAAACACTGTTAATAGCAAGTTAAGATGAAAATTCCTCCTGAACGTAACTTGACTGTAACTAGAGTTTCTTGATGTATCAGGAAAGGGGAACAGAAAGTCTCAATTACTCGAGTGACTCCGTTAACTTACACTTCAATTTGCAAATAAGCAAATGAGATGAGTTCAAACTAATCGATGTTTTGCTATGCCTCAGGAGATATATTTGAAAACTACTGTAGAGATGACAACCTTGCTACATTTGGGAGGTTTTGTTATGGAGTTACTGTAATTCTGACCTTCCCCCTTGAATGTTTTGTGACCAGAGAGGTAAGCATTTATTACATTCTCCCTTTAACGGTATTGATATTATTAATAATGTGAGAACATTATTAATACATGTTGTGGCTGAAGTAAATGACTGATCTGTAATAAATATCAACAGATACTATTCTGTTGATGCAATGAACATGAGGGTACTATTTGTACTGTTGAGATTCTGGTAATATTATGTGATACTTATGATAATGTTACCTAATATATTAACAACAGCTATAAAGTCTGCATAGAATTCCATTTTTGGTATAAATGTTACTGTCATCATTATGTTGAATAGCTAAAAATAACACATTAACCATGCTTACTAGCTCTGCTGGGTGAAAGTATATCTAGGAAATCCATCTGTTCAGTCAGTGGTTGCAAGTGGTTCTGTTCTGTAGCAGGAAAATGAGAGGAAAATAAATCCTGCAGATATAACTAAGCCAGTGTTGAAAGTGTTCTGCAATTTTAGTAATGCTTTCTATGAGTTATTTTTGGAAGCAGATGATGTTTTCTTGAAGCAAGCTTCAAAGTTCAGTGAGTATATTCTCACCCACTCTTTTAGCTTCCTAAGGTTAGAAGATTTGTTATAAACTGATTGTTAAAATAAAGAGCAAAATCAAAGTTTAAAACTGCGGTTCTGTTTCAGGTGATTGCCAATGTGTTTTTCCATGGGAACCTCTCAACAGTTTTCCATATTGTTGTGACAGTAATTATCATTGCTGTGGCAACTGGTGTATCATTAGTGTATGATTGCCTTGGAATAGTTTTAGAGCTGAATGTAAGTGAACCTGCATAATCTTCTATTTAATAAATCACTTTTTTATATATATATATATATAAAAGACAACTCAGAAAAATCTGTAGCTCTACTAAAAATCTTATGCAATTCAGCACAGTATTCAAAAGTGTTAGTAGAAAAAAAAATATTCAGTGGTTGTAAATAGTGTAATTGAAGAAGGAAGTTCAGGAAGAAAAGTTATTTTAACAAAGGAAATAATAAAAAAATCCAGTCCACATTTATGCTAAACATCACTTGTAATATTTTACCTTCAATTTCATATCAGCTATTTTTAATAAATAAATCAGATGTGGAAATGTAGTTAGAAGGTGGAGAAAACTTTAAGGGCAGCCTTTGTTTCTTTATGGAGTTATTTTAGAATTGGCTTCTTACATTCCTGTCCATGCATTCAATGACAATTTCAAGCCATATATTGCACACTTACCTGAAACCGATGGGGAAAAAAAAGTGAGTGATTTGTTCTTTACACTACATGATACATGTAAGTATATGTACATTGCTCTGATCCACAATGGAGTTCATCTGCCAGCTGAGCAGTAATAAGTGATTCTGTAGCAATGATTTAGTAAACATGCTTGGACTAATACTACAGAACCAGTCTGAATATTCAGATAAGCTATCCAATTACCCTCTATCTGAAATAATTACCTACATAGTTTCCTCTGAGTTAATTCTTTCCAAATTATAACTGTCACAAAATAAACAGTGGTCCACTTGGTTTGGTTTCTTATTCATGGCAACTGTTGGTAATTTCTTTTCCATCATTTTTCTTTCAGTTTTTTCCACAAGTGCAGAAAATTTGCCTATGTGTATATACACCAATAAAATTATGTACATTTGTGCATCTATATCTGCCTATTTGGGCCAAATATATGAATGTTGGTATAATGAACCTATTTAACTGTGTGCACATATGTGTCTATATGTGACTTGGAAAATAAGATTTTCTATTTAGCAGTACTGGAAAAGGCTTCTATTATCCAGCTTTACTGTTGCGTCAGTCTATTCATGCCTATTTACAAATTCGGATTTTTGTTCTTTAGGTCTAAATACACATGCTTACGAGGGTTTTCTTGTTTTTTTCCCATACACAGGGAGTTCTGAGTGCTACCCCACTTGTTTTTATCATCCCAACAGCGTGTTATCTAAGGCTGTCCAAAGAGCGGTGGAACCATTCGGATAACCTCATATCCTGCCTGATTCTTGTTATTGGTGTGCTAGTGATGACAGTTGGGTTTGTTTTGACTCTCTTGCATCCCCAGGAATGCAGCCATGGAAAAGAAATGTTCTACTGCTTCTCTAGTAATGTTTCTTTTCACAACAGTACACTTCCCCCTTAGGTAACACGCCAGTCTGAATGAGATCAGGTGTGTCTTCCAGCAAGCCATATAGTCCAGTTTAAAGGTGCCTGGAACAAAGATTTTATGTTTTCCTATGCACTAATAATTTTAATCTGTATAACCGTATTTATATACTTTACGTTGGCATCCTTTTTCTGATAAAAACTTAGCTTTTAACTGTTGAAACAAATTCTCAGAGGTGTCTTGCAGTAGACATTAGTTGCTTAACTTGCAAACCTTCCAAAAAAGCTTAATTTGTTAGTGAGTCACCAATGCAACTTAAAAATTATAGGTGAAATGTGTAGGAATGTAAACATTTCCCATGTTTCTTTGCTTTTGTTATTTTTTCTTAATTTTTATTAATTTTGTAGTGATTAAATGTATATTTATTAGCATACTATAATATGTTGTTTTTTTTTTAAGTCCTGAAAAAGAGTATGTCTGGGTCTCTCTGTGTCTTAAACTCGTGTGGTTAAATTGCAAAAAATCTATTAATTCTGTATTTGATTTTGCAATAACTGTTCTTTAGTGCTGAAAGCACCCCTTTTACTGGCTTTCCAGTTAACAGCAATTTTGTATTACAATTGAACTGTAACTGATATAATTCAACTGTAATTGTTACAATTATTGGTTTTCTTATTAAAAAAAAATATTGCATGAATCTGACTATATAGGTGAATTTTAAAAGATTGAGGTAAATATTCTTTATACAAATTCTAAGATTGACAGAGAATAAAATGATATGTGTAAAAATCAAAGCTTGACTTTTACATTCGTAACCTTACTTAGTTTTGAAACTATACTGCACTGATACAAACCAGGCATGTGTAGCTTGAGCTTGTTTGGGAGGCTGTGTTTTTTTTGTTTGTTTGTTTGTTTTTCTTTTTGTGAGGGTATATTTTTTTCTCTCCTTACCTGTGTTGTAAACTTGTTTGAGAAAATTGGTAGTGCAGTTCTTTAATTTCCCTACCTAGAGTCAGCTTTGAGGGTGATGCTTCTGCTGCTGTCCAGACACCTGGTACTGTTAACAGAATATTTTTTACCAGTTTAAATGGAACAAAATAGCTCATTTGGTCTTAGATGTGTGAGTAGTCACTGAATATATTCCCTTCCGCATGAAATGGAGTTAAACTTAGTTAATACTTCCTCATGATAGCTGCTGAAGATGTTTCTGATAATAACAGAAAAGCTCACAAGTCTTTTCCGATTTCTGATTCTTTTGATTGAAGTATGTTACTTTGTTTCAAGTATTAATTGTAACCCTTGCTTTTGAGTCAATGGAATAATCTGTAGTATTGCCTCTTCAGCTTAAACTTCTACTGAGTCTATCTTGTTATTAATTCACATTTACCCCCTTTTTTATGATGCTTGAGACTTTCTAAGCCTTACTAACTTAAAAACGAAGATTTAAAGAAAACTTGTTTCGTTATGCTTTGTAACCTGAAAAGTGTAAAGTCTGAGGTAGTAATGGTCAGTTAAATGTTTGTGTTGCTGGTAAAGCTTCTTTTGCTCTTAAATTTATTTTGCCAAAACTAATTGCATTCATTTCACCATATAATCATAGATGGCTCACTGATTTTCAATCATAAACTTGCCAGATGAAGATGAGACTCTCCCAGATATAAGTATACTGTAAGAAGAGAAGTCAGGCATTATGGATGCCAGAAGTTACTTAACTGCAGTTTGGCTAATGGCTTTATAGAAGCTATGGTTCTTTCCTTTCCACTATTATTAGTGTAATGTTTCTTTATTGAAACTGCAAATAATAACTTCCTATATATTTTCTTATGACCTAGGAGGTCTGAATAAAGGAACAAGCAGCTTTTTATTGTCACAATAAAGCTTGTAATAGTAATAATGTTTTTTGGAAACAAATAAAGCTCCCAAAGACAGAGTTGTAGCTATCATCAAAGGAAGCACGTAAAGCATTTAAGGATATATATATTTTTTAAAAAAAAATCTTAAATATGACAGCACAGAAATCCTAATGCAGTAGAAAATAAAGATTTAACCTTAAAAGGAAGCACAATGCCAAAGAACATTCAACTACCTTCAAGAATTACTAGTTGAATGTATTTAATTTTAGCTTCCAAAAAATCGTCTTTCTTTGACTAAGCAAGTAAGGCAAAAGCTGTCAGCTTTAAAGGAGCTCACCGAGAATGAATGGAAGCTAGTTACAAAAACTAGTTACAGCTTGTGTTGTACTATTGGACAGGCTGTTGCACTGAAGAGTATGCTTCAGCTTTGTAGTTACAACACTGGTTCGTTGGTAAGCTAGAGGCTTTTAGCATGGTTGATTTACGAAATAAATCACACTTTATTGGCTCAGTCTATTTTTCTTTTTCTTTTCTTTTTTTTTTTTTTTTGGCGGCTTAATAATGCAAACTGCCTAGTTTTGTCAAATTCATTGGGATCTCACCACTATCATAGTATTTCAAACATCCAGAAATGCACTGTGTGCAGCAGCTGATAGAGTGCTGGCAATATCCTCAAATCCAAACGTGCTGCAGTGACAGGTCTTCATGGAGTCCAGGCAGAGGAAGACCAGCAAAGTTCCACAAGCATGCACTGGCAGGGTTTTCACATCAAAAGCTGATATTATGACTCACTATTTCTTCCAAATTCCTTCTTTCCAGCTGAGAAGGGATTTACTGTCCTTGCTAAATTAAGGTCCACCCCAGGTCTTGATGGTTTAGTTGCTTAAAGTTGCCTGTTTGTAAGTTAGGTTCTACAGTGAAAGCAAGTTAATTGAACTTTCTTTGCCAGCTATGTAGCTTGAACTGATGATGGAGTAGAGCAGGGGCTGCAGCTGTCTAGGTGTGCAGCATCCCCTCTCAGTCATTTCTCAGTCTGAACTTGCCACTGATAATTTTTTTAATTCAGGTTCAGCTACAAAAGCGATGGAAGTCAATGGCATGATACACATTTCTTCCTCATAATTCCTCCCCTCAGCACTGTTTTCCTGGTCTTTTGCATTTGGTGGTTTATAGGGCACTGTAATAAGAAAAGACTGTAGGAGAGATTGAGCTGGATCAGTGTTATGACTTCTCAGGTAGAGACGTGACAGCATGGGAAGTTTTAATTGGGGCATGATATAGCTGCTGATCCTGCAGATGCATTGAAGACCCATGCCATTATACTTCAAAGGTAATTACTCATTTTGAAACTGGACAAGAGACCCTATTTCACTCCTTTTCCACGTGCAAAATACAGAAAAAAAGATTATTTTTAATTCAGAACTGATACTGCTATCTGCTTTCTGGAAATACCTAATCTTGTATTGCCTAAAAATACAAGTCTAAGACTTGTAAAGAAACAAGTCTGCTTTCTGTAAACAAATTTAAGCTTTTTGAATTGAGTTAGTTACCTTTGCCTACTCTGGAGTTCACTGCAGCTATTGATGAAAAAGTCAGGGAAAAGCAGAAAGCAAGGAAACTTGAAACTAATCTTTGGCATTTCCTATGTTATTAAACCTCAGCTGAATGCAGAAGTTGATATAAGCATTTAAAATGCAAGTCTTCTTTAATAGATAGGAATAATGTACCCTCTAATACACACAACTTGATCTATAATAGTAAAGAACTGGGTACTTTGCTGTAAAAGGTTCCCTGAGTTGTGTTTCATGATACATTATATTATTAATTGCTTGTAATCAGTTCCCACCTCTTTTATTAGGATGCAGTTCTTCCTTATACGGACATTCACTTGTGAATTATTTTCTTGGAAGACTGTGACACTTGTAGGGTCTTCTGAGAGGCTTTACACACTGGAAGTAAAGCAGGATGCAAAAAGAAAAACATCCTGAAACATTAGCAGGACATCAAAAGAGGAGCTTTCTGGAACTGAGGAAGGAACTATTGAAAATGTGCAAATACTCCCAACTGATGGTTAATGCTTCCAAGCTAGAGCCAAAAATCAAAATTAAAAAAAAAAAAAAAAAAAAAAAAAGCTATAGTTATTATAGTTGCTTGTTATTCTATTCTTAGATGTAAGCTGGGAACTCTCTTGGGACTCAGTAGACTCAGTATTTAACAATGTAAACTGCATTTCACTAGACTACATTTTAAGTTGCTGAGATTAGAATGTTTTATAAATTTTTTCTTTTGACTATATTTAGGAATTTGTGCAACAGCAACCAGCCATTTCCTGTACTAAATGAGATGTTTTGTGATCGTGCTAGTGTAGAATTACAAAACATCAAAGCCCATGGCTAGTGCCAGTAGGCACTGGGCAGGGTATCATAGGACTGGTACAAGCTAATGAGGAATACCAGTATGACCCTAGAGAAAGAAGTTACTAGTGTGAGAAAAAGTTTTTTTTTTTAAAAAAAAAAATAGGTACAACCAGGCAACTAAACAAAGTTGGGTTAAAAAGTAATCATAACTTCCCAATGATGATAAATAAAATGTTATTTACATATTTTTCCTTGTAGTATACCTACCCCCTTTAGGAAAAAAAGAGCATAACATAAACTTTTAAACTGCTGTTTTGTTGATGCGAAAGTATCTTCAGTGGAATGTTAAAGGAATTGCAGAAGCATTTCTGTTTATGTTATTCCAGGATCTTCACTTCTGGACTAACTCTACTATCAGTAATCTTATAAACGAAACTCTGTATCAATGCTCTTGGGATTCCCACAAATTACTGATGAGTATTAAGAATTCATTTTGATCCAGACTAACAACTTGAATTTTTTTCCTCTCTATGAAGTGTTAATGTTTGTTGAAGTATTAAGCACGTTTCAGTTCTGAAATATTCATGAACAGTAGCCTTCTGCATGCTCTTTTGATTAGAATTTTTGTGAGCCTCTGCAGAGCTCCAGAGTATCAGTCCTGAGCATACATAGTTAACTATGCAGAAGCAGTCCAATTTACTTCACCACGAACAAAGTAAGCACATGTTTAAGTGTTGGAATAGTGTAGGAATCAAGATTTTATTCCAGCAAGTTTACTGTGAAATGTTAAAGGTTATATAAAGTATACCCTCATTGTGTACAATATTGTGGACAGTAGACAAAGCAATTTTGGTATATGAATAAATCAATTGGTATTTGTGACAATTCAGTCATTCAAAGCACATTAGTGGATGACCATTTTATATCTATGCCTTGAAGGCTGTACCTTCTGCTTGGTAGTTAAATTAATCTTTATTTAAATTGATATTTTAAAAGTATTTTGACTCATTATACGCATGTGAGATATTTAGTATGTTTGTCAGAAGGGTGGGAAAGAAGTGGTAAGGTTCAAATTATCTCTTCTAAAGTTGACTCTCTACAGGATGATTTAAACTGAACATAACAAACTTTACCAGACAGTGAGTGCAGCTTTTACAAAATATTTAAAGCGTAAAATTAAGAAAATATTTAGTTATCTGGGGAGATGGAGAAGAGATGGCCACTGATTTGCTAATCCCTAACCCTGTCAGAATCTAGGCTCCTAACACGGGACCATGTTATCTTGTCCTGGAGGAAATATCAGGCTTTCTCCTTTTGGAATGGAGTTGGGAAAAAGACAAGGAAAGCAGATTGTACTGTATCCTTTCCTTGATAGGAGCAAGGGGTGAGTAGGAAGTTATGATGATACATTTGGGGCTGAAGTTCTGTCTTTGTAGATTTATCTGCAATTCTTTCCGGCAGTATCTGAGAATCTTCAAGAAATAAAAGATGGCAGTGATGCTTCTTTTGTTGCTGACAAGAGTTGTGGTAGGGATGACATATGGTACGTTAAGATGAAAACACTGGCCAAGTTGCTTTCATTTTCAATGTGCTTTAGAAAGCTTTTCAGCTTAAAACATCATTGTGACAGTCTTATCTCAACCTGTGTGGGGAGCAGCTATTTTAACCTTTCCAACACATCTTCTCTAAAACCTTCTATTAGTAGATGAACTCTGTTGTTTTCTCCAGTATAATCATAATGTATTTCTCATAGGAACTTCTAATAAATATTTAACAAAATAAATGTTAAATTAATACAGATGGCTATTTATCTAGGTGTTACAGGCAGTTAGAAAATCTAGTAGTTGTTTCAGAAACAGACCAGCAGATGGTGCTCAAAAATTAATCAGAGCATAAGAGTTGTGATGACAGTTTCAGTTTATTGTTCTTTTTTTTTTTTTTTTCTTTATAGAACTTAATTAAATGGGAAAGTGAATAAGGATGGAAGAACAGAATATCCAACCCTTCCCAGAAATCACTTTCTGAATTCTTGCTGGTTTTACTTCTAACAATAATTATTGGTTTTAATTTCACTATTTATTTTATTGGATGACTTAATTTCAGTTCACAATTTTATCTTGAAAGTCTAGGTTTCTTTTTTTTTTTTCTAATAAAACTAATATTGTTTACCTTGTAGATTGTAAAGTAATTATAATGATTTTTGGATGGGTGATTGAAGCCTGCAGATTATAGGTGGATTGGAGGGGGGTGGGGAGAGTGGGGGCTGAGGCAGGCATTTGAGATGCAAAGATACATCAGTAATATGAGGAGCCTTGGGAATATTATACACAAAATATTCACCATAAAACATTCTCCAAATCATAAAATTCAGTGCTTATTTCATATTCACAAACAAAGCGTCGGCCTGTGCTAAAATAATGTTACAGCAAACTTAACATGCTCAGCCATCCTGTTAACTCCCAGTCTAAGGCTGTGACAACCTGTTGATGTGCTATATTCAAGGTGCTGTGAATGACATGGCCAGGTACTTTGAAAGTTGGCAGCTTTGCAGTCCCTGCTTTCTTGCATATTTCACTTGCAGACACCTTGATAAATAATCCACTTAAGTTTATGCAACAGAGTGTGAAAAGGAACCTAGCTTGGGAGTTTTGTTAAACCCCACCCAAGCTGTTTAGTCTGTTTTTAATTAAATGTATTGGCACATTAATGAGACTGATTTGTAAAAGTTTAACATTGGTAGTAACTGCTTTTAGGTAGCTGTCCTAGAAAAGAGATTTGACAAGGAATCAAAAATGTGACAAATGGTATACTGGTGCTGGCATTTTGTGAAGGAAGGATGAATTTACCTGGCCTTTGGTAGGATAGGGATATATACAGTGCTATCTTGCATATCAATGGAGATAAATGCAGAATTCACAATTTACATTACATGTGAATTACATGGCAAGAAACACATTCAGGCTTATATAAATGACAGGAAAACAGAAGTAGAATATGCACTATAGAGGAGTTTAGGAAGCAAAAATGGTACGTGCATGCACACAAATACTCTTTGGAAAGTAGGAACAGCAATTTAGAAACAGGAAAAACTTGTAAAATAGATCATTTACACAGCATATAAATAAAACAGCTACCAGTCTTCATCTCCTGCTGCTAAGCCCATTGTTGTAGACTTGCTGTTAAAGGTCAACTTTCCATTTGTTTTTCAACAGATGCACAAGGGAAAATACTAAAAATTTATCTGCTCTCTATTAGGTTGCATGTAAAAGGAGAGGTATTAGTATAGGACCTTCAAAAAAGCATTTTCAAATCATCGTAGCTCTTGTAATTGCTCTGTAACTTTGTAACTTGGCACACTGGCAGCATTCATGAGAAATCTCTGCATGTAAAGGATTGTGCTCTAAATTGCTGAGGCTGCTGCATTTCCAGAAAAAAAATAAATACGTTTACAAAATATACAACGGGATTCAATTCAAAACTGCTTAAGCACATATACAATGTGATTTTAAGGGAACTTAAATATGTCATAAGATCTTTGATAGACAGAGAATGTCAGGCGACTCCAAAATCACATATATAGGAACTGACTGGCTTCCAGTTATGCTGTACATGTGAACTGAAAAAGAAGGGTATTTCTGAAACTGCCAATGCCACAATAATCCAGTTTGGAAGCTGTGTGTGCTGTGACATCTCTTTGAACTCAAAACTGATCAAACGTTTTTCTGCTCCTCGGTTCTTATTCTGCTGGCAGTTTTGGCTCCTAAATGTAGAACACGTCTCAAGTATAGGAATGAAGCCATTTGTTCATGTTTTAGTGAGTAGGCAAGCATTGTAATAGGATGTATTGATTTTGTGGACTGCATGCATTTGTTACCTGGAGCTCCATGGCAGATTTAAGGGAAATAGAGCAAGTTATCTAACTGTAAAACTAGCTTCTGTGAATGCAGCAATACCTTCTGTACTGCGTATGAAGTTAGAATTGTCTCTTACCTGCAGTTTGAAGTCAAGGCCATTTGTTAGAGTGCGGCTACCCCCATGCAAGATGTTCATGGCATGTTCTTAGGGAAAAGGAGCAGCCTTGGAAATAACAAGGATGATGGTGACTATTAAAGTTAAGCAAGGCCATAGATTTTTCTTTGTCATGCTGCCACACTTTTTTGTTACTGATTTTTGAACTTTTGTTGCCTTGTTACTCTTGTTGCATGTGATGTTTACCGTACTCCATATAGTATCTGTCAGTCCTCTTATTCCAGTAAAGACTGTGTTTAAAAGTCTTGTTTCCTGCTCTGAATGCATAAGAGCCATCAGACAGCTTTATCTGCATTCAGCTTTGGCTAGGGGTGAGATCATTCTTCCCTGGAACTGTGTGCATATATGTGTTTTTGTTGATCTCATCCACAGTAGACTGGGCCAGTTGGAAAACCAGCACGGATATGCTGAGTTGGAGCTCATGGGGCTGAATGTCGCAGAGTTCAAGCACACTGTAGTTGCTGACTGCTGTTTTTCTGCGGACAGTAAGAGATCACTCTGGCAGACTCTGAAACCTTTGGTCACGTGCAGTAGACAGAGACAGCAGCAGGTTTGGTGCAGGCCTATATAAGCCTGCATCCTAATGTGGCTTAGCATCTGTTTTGGTAGGATGCTTCTTCAATAGGAAGCTATTTTCACCTGATGGTTGTGGGCTACTTAACATATAGTGTCCTCTACACAAAATTGGCCCTTCAGGAAATTGCAGTATTGACTATCCACAAAAACTGCCTCCTGTGGTGGGTTAATGGGACTTTAGAGAACTGGACCTTGGATCAGAGGCCAAATGGCACAGAACTGGTTATGTCCACTTTATGTACCGTTTGGCTCTTTATGTCCCCTGGACAAAATATGGTACTGTCATGGTTCCAGATATAATTTGTGTGCATATGAGTGTGAGAGATTTTAATCTGAAAATATTTAAAATGATATGAAGGCTGTGCAGCAGCTCATAGGACTGATAGACACTCATAGTATGTGAAAACATGCAAATTAACACAGTCAAACCATGCCAGGAGCATGAAGCAGCGTTGATGAACAAAGGTGCAGGATTCAGTCTTGCTACACGTTTCTATATAATTAAGCAGTATAGATACAGCCTGCCTTATGACTGGAAGAGTCTGTGATAGATAATGAAATGTATATCAACAATATCAGTAGATGCCACTGTATCATTTACAATTTTCAGACAATGCCAGTATAAGCTAATAAGGACCAATATAGACTTACTTATTTTTTACCTACTTTAAATACACAAACTGAAACAAATCCCAGAATTACAGAGGTTTCTTGTTCTGCCGGTAGAGGGCATTCATACTGTTCAGTACATAATTCCTCTCCAGATAAATTCAAGGCATTTTTTATGGTTATCTCAGTTAAAGGTGAATGTATCAGGAGCTTTCTGATAGTTCTGAGTTAACTGAGCTTACCTGCCTTCTGTAAAGACTCTGAGAACCCATAGATGGGTGTATATGAACAGCTGAAAACTGTGCTTTTGAGGAGTTGCAAGAGATGGTCAGAAATTTTTCCAAGCAAAAATGTCATTTTGATTGCTCAACTAATTTATCATTTTAGTTGGAAAGTTTTAGAAATATAGTATTATTGTTGTTATTAATTTCAAACCCTTTGCCCTTTAATATTTTTTCCAATAATTCAGATCGTGCACAGTGCTAAGCTCTTAAACTCCTTTTTGATAAAACTACTGTGCAGAGCTTGCACTGAACATGCAGAGAGTAAAAGTTGCAAATAGGGAAACTTTGGAATTGACATCATGAATTAAGCTGGAGTGTAGAAAGATGTTTTATCTTCTAGGAACCAAGAAGCTTTAGAGGAAATAGATCGATATACCAGGACTGTTAGTCTAAATATTCTTCAAAATATTTGTTTTAGATTTATCGAAGTGATTGTTTTTGTTTTCTTGAAGAAAGAGCATGCCCTTTTGGGAGGCTCAGGAAGGATCTCCCCATCCTGGAAGTGGCGAAGGCAAGGAATGTAGACTAGCTGGAAGAACGGGTCTGATAAATGGTAATCCAGTCCCATTGTATCACACAATGGCAACTGTGGAACAAACACTGGCAGTGCAGTGTTAGTCTGCACAAGACAGCTGAATCACAGAACACTTGAGATCCTCTTTGTGACGTGCCAGGGGTAGAGATCAGTGATAGAAAATGAGCAAAATTACCAGTCTACAATAATTGAAAATGGAACTTTAAGAACTTTAAGAAACATGAAAGAGAAGTTTTTGCTCTTTTATTTATTTATTTATTTAATCCAAATACCTTTGGGCATTCACCCGTATTACAAGCCATAAAACAGTGTTCTAAGGAAGTTGCCTTTCATTAAGTTAAAGTGACTGTGAAGTATATCAGTGAGAATCCAGTGTACGAGGATGAAGATAAGGTGCTTGTCAGGAAAGTCATCCTTGGCAGCAGCTGCACTTGCATTGCAGAACCATGCTATCACCAGAACTGTGAAGTGAGGTTATAGCTCTGAATAATTCTTCTCCTAAAGGCTCAGTTTCCTTTCATGTAATAATCCAGCACATATTCATGAAACCGAGAGTGACTGAATGCTGTGTTCCAACTTCTAAGTGCCTGACAGCTCTCCCTTTGGATGCATATATTTCTGTAGTCTCTTTATACTGTCATGAGCTGCTTGACACACAGCTTTCTCCCCTGAACTCTCATCAGCTTTCTGACAAAGCTTATTGATTATTCCTTAGTGGAACTTACATAATAAATATTTGAGTGCAATCACTGCAGATGGTGTGCTAAGACTTGCTGCTCTCAATCATATTTTATATACAGAGGCCTTTCTGCTTATTCACACTTACAGTAAAATAGTTTGAGCTTTAACAATTTGAAAAGTGAGTAGGGTTACGCCGATTGCCAGGTGCAATAAATTAAGGGAAGTTTTCTTACTGGCTGACAGAGATTTTTCTGTATCTTCTCCTTTCCTTACAGTGGCCTCTACACTATTGCAGTAATTAGGCTCATGATTTATTACATGTATCTATGCATGGAAATGCAAAAAAAAAAAAAAAAAAATGGCATAAATCTGCCAGGTCAGATGTTGCTACAGAGATTAAGTTGCAATAGTTACCTGACTTTTGTATGCCCCTGGGTAGAGATAGGGTGGATAGGAGGTGTTGGAACTTGCTGCTTGTTTTAGATTTGGCAGTGGATTTAAACCATCTTATTATTCCTCTTTTCTGTTTCATGTACTTCAGATTAAAC